>NC_064620.1:103162348-103465378 GCF_023898315.1 Schistocerca nitens | reverse complement strand
CACTTCGATCAGTTGTGGAACATACTGTTTCTCGATATCAACGTGCTGAAAAACGGTGTACAGCATATTGAACATATTTTGCGCCAGTCACACAGAAATTAATAATCAGATTTGATTTTTATTGACGCTTTTTATGTGGTTTTTGGCCTTAGGACAATTAAAAACCAATGAGAGTGATGCTTTTTATGCAGTTTTTGGCCTCAGGACAATCCGATTTTTTCCATCTGATGTGATATGATGTTGCTGTGGCGGATGGACTTACGTAACTAACAGTATCACACCTGTACACCCGTGCACACTGAATAGTACAGTTTGTTTAACAACAAACGTACACCTTAGCTTAGGCATCTGTTCTATGATTCATTTGTCATTTGTAGTTGACCACTATTAAATTATGATGCTTATACCGCCGTCTATTTCTACATATTGCAACTATTTATTGTTGTTCTGTCATATGTTTTCCCCCTTTTTCGATAATATTCTGTTGCAATTTGGAATTATTCTGACAAGTGGTGTTATTTCTACAGCGTTTTGAACGTTTAACTTTAATTATAAACACCCTGTGCTACAACTCATTCAGTAATCCACAAAATTGCTTCACTGTCAGTACAATTTTAACGTATACTGATGTCCGATCTAATTTTACCGCAGTACATAGTGAGTGAAGTAGCATATCTGAGGAGTGTGTCATGATGCAGCAGAATTTGTACCAAGCGAACGGGGATAAAAACCCGGCGCAGTGTGCTAGTAGCTGGTGGCACTTACGTAAACTTCTAGTCGAGTGGCAAGATAGCTATGCAGTGTGTACTGCGTGAGCCGTGCACGTTGTTTGTCAAATTCGTATGTATTTGGCCCGTAAGGAAATTGCGTCACGTGAGTTGCGCAAGCGCAAAAGCTCCTTAAAACGTAGACAACTGAAAGTGCGCTCGCGATACTGATGCCAAGTTTCACGGAGTCTAAAGGAATAAAATCTTATGAAAACGTTCCGTTTTTCTCATTTGTCATCGGCAGATTTAAGTGCCGTGTCATTCAGATTACAACATCCATGTCACGTTTAAGAGCGTTCAAAGAAAAATAACCAGTAAATTCGAAAGGTATAGAAAGTGAGAGTGTTCATGTGCTCTTGATTTCTTACACAGCAGCCGCCACTGCAGAAGTTAACAGAGTATTTGCGTTTTTTTCTTTTCTTGTACGCTTTCCTTCTCTTGCTCTGTGATTACTTTGTAGCAGACTCAGTTTTTTTTTTCCTTTATTGTATTTCAATTCCCCAACGGGGCGGGCTGGCAGCAGCATAGGCGCTGCTCTTCAGCCGAAAGACATAGAACAAAACAATAGAAGACATTTAAAAACAGCAAAGGAGAGAATAAGGTGAACATAGATATAAAAAAGGGGGAACATCATGGAAGGCAATAGACAAAAAACGGGGTGACTGTAAAATGGAGATAAAAAACTGTTTAAAAGAAGCACACACAAAAAGCCACACACTGCGACGGTTAAAAGAACACAAGGCACAGTATGACCGGAGCATAAAGGTAGCGACGGATGGCATAGCACATAACGTAACACTGACGGCGAACCTCAAGGCAGTACACAATTAAAATCACACCTCTTGACGCACAGGAGAAACAGCACTAAACACAACACTGATGTGTCACACTGATGGTGATCAATACAGAGAGGATCTGCCAGGAGCAAGGAGATGAGGGGACTTGAAGAAGGGAGGGAGGGGAAGAGATGGGGGAGGTGAGCGGGGGGCGCGCGGAAGAGGGCCAGGTAGGGAGGGATGTGGGAAGGAGAGAGGCAAGTATGGGGTGCAGGGTCTCAGGGGAGGGGGGGACGGAGGAAAATCCGCTCTGGGAGAAGGAGGAAAGAGGAAAAGGGGGCCTTGGGGAGGGGGGGGGACAAGGCCAGGTTAGAGTTGGAAGGAAGGGTAGATGTCACGCCGAAGTTCGTCATCCGGGAGGGGGAGGCGTTGGAAATTGCCCTGATGAAGGAGATGGAGGGTGTGGAGGTGGAGAGAGGGAGGGATACAGCGATAGAGGCGCGGCAACAGGCGGGGGGTGGAGAGGAAGGAGGAAACCAGAGGGTGGGGGGGATCAAGCCTGCGAACAATGTAAAGGATGCGGAGATGTTGGAGGAACAGGAGGAGGTAGGGGAAGGGGATCAGTTCATACAGGAGCCGTGTGGGGGAAGGAAGGCGGATACGGAAGGCAAGGCGGAGCGCATGGCGTTCAAGGATTTGGAGGGCCTTGTAAAAGCGGGTGGGGGCGGAGATCCAGGCAACGCTGGCATAACAGAGGATAGGACGGATGAGGGAGTTGTAGGTGTGGAGGATGGTAGAAGGATGCAATCCCCATGTCCGGCCAGACAGGAGTTTCAGAAGGCGGAGGTGGGAATGGGCTTTCTGCGGGATGGTCAGGAGATGAGGGGCCCAGGTGAGGCGTCGGTCAAGGGTGAGGCCAAGGTATTTCAGGGTGGGGGTGAGTTGGATAGGACGACCATAAAGGGTGAGGTAGAAATCATGGAGGCGAAAGGACCGAGTGGTGCGGCCTATGATGATTGCCTAGGTTTTGGAGGGGTTGAGACGGAGGAACCACTGGTTACACCAAGTGGTGAACTGGTTAAGGTGGGTTAGACTCAGTGAATTTCATCATTTTTTTGTGTTTCCGTGTATTCCTTGTGTGTGTGAGTGTGTTTCTTAGGCACTAGTTACAAACTCTAATAACAGAAAAACTGGTTAAAGACGCAATGATCTATGTATTTCCATATATTCTCCTTTACGCTTTAGCAGGAGTTGTATCATTTTCGAAAGAAATTGATATTTCTTTGGCGGTCGGTATGTTGGGTTGCTACACTCGCCCGAGTCGCTGGAGAGTGCTGCCCTCTCTCGAGTTATTTGTACCTGAGGGACAATGGCCAAGACTCCACCCCTCCAAGGGTGGCTAACAGAACACGCCAGGCCCGGGGGGAGGGCCGTTGTGAAAGTCCAGATAGTGGTGGTAAGTTCTGATGGGACCAAACTGCTGAGGTCATCGGTCCCTAGGCTTACACACTACTTAATCTAACTTAAACTATCCTTACGCTAAAGCCCGTCTCACACGGAGCAAGGTTCGCCGCAAGTTTTGCGAGATGGCGGCATGCCTGCCGGCTTGCAGGGAAAGGAGCCGGCTATCTTCCATGCCGAAGCTCTCCCACGGTGCAAGATCGGCAGCTAGTTGTGTTGTGATCAGTGTGCGATTTGCAGGGGGGGATGGGGGGGATTTCCCCCCCTCTGCATCATACCATCCCCTCCTCTGGTTTTAGTTTATGTATCCCAACCTGGGATGTTTATTTCCCATGCACTTGAGTAAAACTTTACATATAATTTAAATTTGTGGAACCGAACACTGAAAGTTTTTATTAAGTCTTACTATTAATACTATTAATATGTTTCAGTTTTCTATCATCGGAATAAGTACAACTTTTCACAAGTGTGCCTCTACTTTTTGAATTCTCCTCGTATATCTGTATCCGTATGTAGATGATTTTGTAAATAAGCTTTACCTATAATGTACTTTTAAAAATATAACAAGCGATGGCTTTTCTGATAGTGCATACGCGTCAATACTGAGTTTCGGCATTAACATCTATTTATAAATAGCTGTTTAACCATGCGTAACGCCACGGTCTAAGCTAGTAACATATATAATTCTACTAACCCCCTAAGACATTCCCCCCCCCCCCCCCCACCCTGGTAAAAGGACAAATCGCACCCTGGTTGTGATCGGCTGCATGTTGTATCGAACGAAGATGGCTGCTTCTGGTACAGATGTTCAGAGCAAACTGGCGTTATTAGCTGTTTTGGTGCTAAACGATGCAGAAATGCATGCTAATGAGAGAAGAAGAAAGAAAGAATGGACGAAAAACTGGTTTAAGAGGAGAAACGGTGGAAAAGGTGTGCTCTCCATGCTTGATAAAGAGTTGAGGTCAGTTCGCATAACACCTACTTTTGTTTGAAAAGTATCACCATTCCATTACTGTTTGACTTTATAAATATACCAACAATGAGTGTTATATACGACTTTATTTTATAGGATAGAAGATCGTACATCCTTTGCAAATTTTATGTGAATGGATGTATATGGTCGAACAAGACACACGGCACTTGCAACTGTTTCGAGTGCTTTTGCACGCAAGTGTTTATTATAATAGTTTGCGCTTTTCACGACGTACAGAGACTGTTCTTCCCTGTAAGTACACTCTTTGACATAAAACTCGACCGGCGACCGGCCGCTTCAGAGGTTAAGTCCGCGCCGATCGCGACATGGGACAAAAAAACTGGCCAACTCGCTAATTCTCAAAGTCCGGTTATCTGCACAATCTGGCAACACTGTGGACTGCGGCACTTCCTGGAGGAAAACTTGTCCCATGATAGAGAAATCCTAGGCTGATTACGCCTGTGGTCTAGCGGTAGCGTGCGTTGTTTCTGTTCATAATGTCAGTGGATAGAGAGCAGCTGGCATAAAATATTTTTATAGCCTCTTCTGTCTGAATGCTGAAGACGTGAATGTAATGGTAGCGCAGATTCAATCTATTTCGCTTTCTGACACACCGATATCAAAATTTTATCCCGTAACGATTTTGCGGCAGATTTCCTGCAGACAGTCCTCCTCTGGACGCCGTATGCGGCAAAGCTCTGTGATCCATTTGCTGGCTACCGGCAGCGGCCGTGGCGACAGCAGCGGCGCTGCACTCCCCCGTTCTTTATCGAAAGCGCCTGCTCCCGCTCATCGCTTTTGATGATTTAAAACGCATTGTTATTAAATGTTGCTCCACAGAAAATTTCTACAATTTCCATTCACACTCAAAAGCAACGGAGACAGACGCCCTGATTAGTAGGCGGGTATTATATTACATTAATCGGTAAGAGCTGAGTATGGCCCGAAATTAATTTTATAGACTGGGACGAAATTAAACCACCTCACTACATTCGTGGAATTTATAAATGCTTCATACCTCGTTTCTTTTCCTTTCAAACTCAATTATTTGTGCAACTTTTGGTCAATGTTCGGATGTTTTCGTCAAGCCAGAGTGAGCGTCTGTGGTGTAAAGTGTATTACAGTTCTTGTTTCATTCCTTATGGTAAGTCTATGCGATAAACTGTGTGAATACCTTGCAATGCATGCTCTGTAGCAGTGCAGGAACACTGCACATTTGGAGTTCCATGTATGGGTTCATGAAGTATTTAATGTTGATCGGAAGTGATAGTTAAGGTCATCAGATTTAAACCAGAAAAATTTGTCGTTTTGGAGGTTTCAGAGAACGGAAAGGAATTGCTAACGTTGGTGTTAGAAAACGGCTACAGTTAAATGCTATTGCAAAAATTTAGAAGAGGGGAACTATATTAATCAACATGTGCACTTCATAAACAACCTTCTGACATGTGTAATGATACATTCCTATGCAGAGACATACAATATCTTAAAAGCTGCGCCAAAGATAAATTGAGAGGCATGTATATTATAATCTTTGTAAAGTTCAGATTGGATTCTCTTTTGTTTGATACTCCAAGGAGCTAAGGGACACTTTCGATTGTTGCCTTGTGGAGGATGGACGTGATTTTTGGACTGTGCGGAAAGGCAGCCATATAGTTAGTAATTATGGTTTGTGCGACGAGCACAGCAAGTCTTATTGTGTTGTGAATAAAAAAAAATAGTGAAAAGTATCGCAGTGTTACGAAAATTATTTATAGCGACGTAGCATTGTATTCCTTGGTTTCCACCGTCTTCGTGAAGTGAACCGATGCCGACTCATGATGGTACACACGGTCAACAAAGAGAAGAACATCGATGGCGACTAATTAATTAATATTGTGGCAGAAGGACTAATTCTACGTCTAAGGTGAGAACTCTGATTAAATCAACAATGACGTGGAATTTAAAATATAAAATGTTTTTTATTTATTTCGCCACACTGGCGACTGTGACAGGACAGTGCTGGTGGAACAAAGAGTAAGTACTTCATTGTTGTACTACAAATGTACTTGTACTAATTACTGTTTCTCTGTTACATGACGCACATGGAAAATGACGAATAAGGTGAAACAATATTAACTGTATAAACGGATGGCACAATAACCAGAAGGAACAAGGACAAGGATTTACAAACCTAACGTAATCGTGAGTGACGCAGCTCAGCCGTAATTAAGGTAGGACAGCGCAACGCATGCAGTGGCTGCACCTGGCTTAGCTCCACTTAAAGCAGAACCTTTTCCTTTCCATATTAAAATTCTGGTAGTGTTTGTGGCAACACACAATTACACTTTGATAATTACTTTTTTATGTTCAACAATCGCAGAATTAGAAGACGTAGTGCGCCATCTTGTAAATTTCCGACGCGCTTCAAATAACAATCGCGAGATAATTTTATTAGTTCAACTGCGAGAGAGTTTAAAGATTTAGATTCAGTAAAGTACGGATAAAAATAATATCTCCACAATGGAATCGGAGAACTTTAATTTGACAAATGTTCATGGACGCGTCACCGATTCTGATAATAGTGACGTAAATGATGACGCAATTAGTTTTTCAGCACAACATAATGTAGAAGTAAATACAGTTCAATTGCACTCGACAGGGATTAACAATAACGAACCACTTGCAAATGAAACCTTGTACACAGTCGATGAAGCATCGATTACCAGATCAGATGAAAATATTTCGCGTGAAATCAGTGAACCTAGCCCGGTTTCGATTCAATCAGATCGTGGTAGAGAAACAATGGCTACAAATAATGGCATAAATACAAACACACAAGCTCCGTCAGTTACGCTCGAGGCATTATATAGTCTGATGTCAAACGTGTGCGAGCAATTATCTGATTTAAAGATCAGTCACAACACAACGAACACAAAACTGGCGAATCTAGAGATCAGTCACAACACAACAAACACAAACATGGAAATTGGGTTCCAACAGCAGTTTTCAAGTGTAAACACGCAATTTGAAAATATGCACAAACATTTTGATCAACGCTTAAATAAACTCACCAATGAAATCGATCAAAAGATCGAAGACAAAGTCATCAAAACAGTCAATAGTGTATACAATGTATTGGCAAATGATTTAGAAAAGAAATTCTCAGATCTTACAAACAAACAGGAACAGGAACTGTCAGAAATAGTAGAAACACACAATCAAACACAAACCGTACAAAAAGAAATACATGAAAACGTACAGGCTATTCAATTAAATTTAACAAGAGTACAGTCCGCATGTGAAGAAATACCTGACCAGGTTAATAAAGTTAACGAAGAAGTCGGTTTTCTGAAACAGGAGACTCGACGTATCAAGGCGGACATTATCAAAATAAATGAAACTTTAGAAACCGTTAATGTAAATGAATCAATAACTGACCGGGAAACAAAACGTTTTGAAAAATTAGGTAATGAAATCAAAGTAGCCGAGGACAGAATACGCAAGGAAATTGCTGATAGACTGAATGTTTCAAATGACTTGCCTACGTCAAGCAACAGGCAGCGCGACACTCATTCGCCCGTGCCAGATTACGATGTCAATAACGCAGAACATGACGCGCCCAGTCCGGCGTATGTGCACGCACCGGCACAGGCAAGCAATGGCTATTCGCCACACGCGGTGCTGCAACAGGCAGTAGGCGTGTCGCCTTGCATCTCGACGATTCTAGTCGATGAGAGCCTGTTGAAACATAGACAGTTTCCAGTTTTCTCCACAGAATCCAGAAAAACTCATCCAGTCGTATTCGTAAGAGCATTTAAAAATGTCTTACCAAGAAACTGGACTGAGGCACAGAAGATTAGATATGTAGTAGGCTTCACACAAGGCGACGCACTTTTGTGGGCCACAGACATGGCTGAACAGTGCGTCACCTACGAACAATTTGAACGAGCTTTCTTGGAGAAATATTGGTCTGCTGGGGTCCAAGAAAGACTGCGACGTGAGGTATTCAACCCACAACCGTTCAACCTCAAAAACGGCGGGTTGAGAAAGTATTTCGAAAAGTATTTGAATAAGACGCGCTATTGGAACAATCCAATACTGCACGTAGATGTTCTCAAAATTCTGAAAAACAGACTACCCGCGAACTTACGCGAAAAATTGGTAACCATACCGGAGAACGACCTTGAATACTTCCTTTCAGTGCTTGACTCAATTGATCTAATATACGAAGAAGAGCTGAGCACAAGTAATCGGAATGAACATTCCGGAACCAATCAAAACAACGGTAACGGATATCATTTTAATGGCAGTGGACAAAACCCACACAGTTGGCATCCGTATGCGACAAGGCCAAATAATGGAACCTGGAATTACGGAAATCGGAGGAATTCGGCGCCACAGAGACGTGAAGACCGAAGGTATAGTACAGATCACGGTCCCCGCCGGTATGGAAATGATAGAAATCACGTGAATGATTGGTCAGGCCCGCGTGATGAAAGGCGGCACACAAATGAAAATTACAATAGTTACGGTAATAGAAATGACAGACCAAGGAGGAATAGCGACGGCCGGTCGCAAGAAAATGTTGCACGCAGCGGTCCGGAAACAAATTGGCGACAGAATAACCACTCAGTACATTTCGTAGAGGTAACGGACAGTACTGAAGCAACGCCGTTGTCTCCCCCGGTAAACAACAATCGGTCGCAATGAGCCCCCACCGGCCGACCGATTTGACAACAGGGGGCACAAACAAGCACACATTACATCTTGAACAATTATTTTTAAGATATGATCAGGATGCTACCGTAGAAGATGATCTATGTGAAGAAGAGGTGAAAGCACCGGACAAGGTAAGTGACCTGGTGCAGGCTGTAATAACAACAAAAAGATAGGAAACGTTACAGTATTTAACATTGGACAGGAAGTACTATTACGTACCCACCCAAAATCCTCTAAAATTAAGGCATTAAACAAAAAGTGGAAGTTGTTGTATGATGGCCCTTTCATTATAATAGACAAACCTCACCTAGGATGTTATCTGTTAGGTAACACACGAACGGGCAAGGTGAAAGGGTTATACCCCCACAAGGATATCAGGGAATTTTTTCATTAAAGGTTATATGTTATTTTAGCAAAATTGAAATTGTACAACCTTGGATCACATGGTAAAATTGCTGTCATTAACCTAAGAAACTTGCGAACAACTGGGGGCATATGCCTGCTTAAAAACGCATATTTAACCAAACCTAATGAAACATGTGTTACTGTGAGTCTTAACACTATAAAATAAACCATACGGTACTTTTGTAGTCTAACTCAGTTATTTAAGAGAGGGGAACAAAGACAAATTAGCGTGAAGGTCAGAGTTTGTTCGCTTGAGACGAGCAACAAACCACACGTCGAAGTTGCAATCCAACGCTCCGCTAATGAGCACGTGATAGCTGCATGTCAAGACGAGGTCATTGGCCGCGCTGTAGGCAGCGAGCCGGGGAGAAATCTTCCCCCCTTCCCTGTCCGATCAGCTGAGCGTATACAAAGCGCAAAGGCGCATGCGCGGTAGAGTCGAGTCCAGGTGTCACGTGACTATTACACGATGGTGGCTATCACGAATAATGTTCACCAACAATGCAGAGTTTTCCCCGCGCCTACAGTCCAGTCGTGGTACGTAAGCGCGCATGCGCGGAACGTTTAAAAGTTTTGAGACCACTCTTACTATGAGACACAGAGACGAAAGTCATTCAAAAACAAGAAAGAAAACGGTACACAAGTCTTGTAAATAGTAACTTAGAAAATTTAATTATAAGCTGGAATTACGTAATAAAAGTGAACATACAAGTACATACTGGTCATGGACGGTATTGTAATATTATATTATACTGAGTAAAAATCTTGGCTTGTACGGAAGGAGAAAGAAAAAAAAAAAAAAATAAATAAATAATGCAGATATATAACCGGAAAAAGGCTATGTACACGAGAACAGCACAAAATTACATATAGGGAAAAAGCAGCAAAGAGGAAATCAAAGAGATAACGCATACATTTACATTACACAGTAGCTAGCGATTTTCAGAATGAACAACAAAGTAAACGCGGGAACTTTTGTAACTGAGGAAAAGAGTGACACAAGCTTCAAAATAGGAAAATAATAAACAGATCTATGCAGCGTGAGTAATGAACTGAATCGCTCTCAAAACAAATACCTAGTATTTATAGAGAGGGAGAAACACATTAACGTTAGGAAACACCTAAAGCACTCAGGAAACAACTTTGTAGAATATATAAGCTATACACGAGGTTACATGTACGAAAGCTAAAGTGTAAAGGAGGAAAATATGGAATGATTGCGCATTAATGGACTGTAAGGCAGTTATGTATGTAAGAAGAAATATTTAGTTGTAAGTATTATTAGTATGAGGGGACGATGCTCAGCACACCCTGAATTATTTTGGAATATTGAAGGAATGGTGCAGGGTACCGAAAAAGGGCCCCACCAGCAATGTGTATATTATAGTAGTAGATATTTTTTGTGTGTATAAACGTTTGTATGAATGTGTGAAAGGCGAAAGAAGCTCTGTACATGTACGGAACTTAAACAACGTAGAAGTGTATAAGGAAAATTAAACTCTAAGACAACCTCTTATAAACATGTATACCTAACGTCAAGAAACAACTTAATTAAAACCGTAAGACTCTTCGAGTTTACGAGAAAATACGAAAAACATGATACAAAGTGCAACATTAGCGATTCTTCACTCAGGTATGCAGAAGGAAGGTATGAATTACTTTACACACTTGAAATATGAAATGATAAATCATGTCAAAATTATATCTTTCATACATATAAATATTAACAGTCACAAAGAATGAAAATGATATCGCCGCTATACGAGAAACAGGTAAGTAGCGTGATCGGCGACCTGTAAGCAAAGGAATCGTCTATAAAATGAATTATGAACAAAAACGTCATACAGAATTTCATGCTGCACTGAAGCTATGAAAGTCTGATTATTCGTGTACATAGATTTTCATGACAACCGATGCATTAAAATGTCTGTATTTTTTCTCCCATGATAACACAAGACGCCTATAAGCGCACTTTAATTGAAAATAATACACACACACAAGGGCGTGCCGCTATTATGAAACACTGTACATAGTAATAGTAGGTACACCCTGAACTTCATAATTTTATGTTTATATGTCCATGTTAATGTAGGAAGTTTTATTAGGGTTAATGATTTACAAGCACACCAGAATGTGCTTACACCAAAAACACTGTACATATTAGAGTTATGCTGCATATAAATGATTATTTCGTGCATTTTCAGATTTTATACGTAAAAAACCGTAGCATACACGTAGTCGTTGCCATTACCCTAAGTAGAAGGTAGAAAATTCCCTTCCCAAGGTGCAGTGGAGCGGCTACAGGTGTGTTCTCTGCATGCTGATGCATGTCGTTGCGTATGAAGAATACGTAACGGAGGTAAACCGTAACATATACTAGAGTTCAAGAAGGAAAACAAAGGACTTGTTCCTTCTAACTGATTAATGGAAAAAGGCGAGTGTGTGTGTCAGTAAAATCCAAGACGAAGAAGCCACTATGAGTGGTCAAAAAGTTTTTCAATTTTCGTCGGTAGTTTTTTCCTGTAATTAATGTAACAAATGTATTGTATGTGATACTTGTTATTCCATTGTATGTGATGTATTTTGTATTTCATGCCAAGTCCCGTGACTTACAATTTTGTGAATACTTATGTACATTGACCAGAAGTATTGAGGGAAATGAATCTCGGTACAATAGGTAAAAGGGGTTAATGCGAAGAAAAAAGTGAAGTGAAAAGAAAGTTTCGATCGCAATACTCGCGGTTAAAGTGGTGTGTGTAGAAATTAAAATTGTGCAAAGTAGTGCTACATTGCAAGTGTCAGCGAGCCTAAGCAAGTGACATCGAAAACTGGAGCTTGTATCGTCAAACGACCCATGGCGTCACAATAGGAAAGGACAATGCCAAACAAGTTTGACACGGTACGCTTCTTACCAGGAGCTGCATCGACGGGATCGTCCTCCGCCTCGCACATAATGTGGTGTGTTCTTCGGGACACATATTCCAATGTACCTCGTCGTATCCAGTCTAAGTACTGGAAGGAACTACAAAAAGCACACGCATATTGAGGTTCGGAAGTCTCGACGGTACCCGCACGTCGGTGTATATTCAGTGCACTGGTGCGCGCATTCAACCAACGTCGCCCGCTAACGGACGACCAAACCATCAGGCGCGAGTATCACACGCCCATATTCCAACACTGCGGATAGCGAACAAAGCTCGTCGCCCCAGAATAAATACAGAAAGCAAGACAAGGACTTAATTTTCACCTCTGATGAGGAAGGAAACATTTGCATGTAACGTTGTATTCATTGTATATTTTATTGTACAAACTTTACCACATGATGTCGTTTTCTCAGTATTAACCAAAACTTTGTATATTAGGATTAAGGTTTGTAAATATTAGCATAAGTATACCAAAAAACTGACACACACTCAGTAATACCAAAGAATTCAAAGTGCCATGAAAATGAGACAATAAAAATGAAGTTTGTAAATAAAAGAACCCCAAACCTATCAATTGCAAGGTCGACTACTGTATCCTGTCAATCAAATAAAATTTTCTAGTGACAGTATACAGTAGGGGGGCAGTTGTAATGATACATTTCTATGCAGAGACATACAATATCTTAAAAGCTGCGCCAAAGATAAATTGAGAGGCATGTATATTATAATCTTTGTAAAGTTCAGATTGGATTCTCTTTTGTTTGATACTCCAAGGAGCTAAGGGACACTTTCGATTGTTGCCTTGTGGAGGATGGACGTGATTTTTGGACTGTGCGGAAAGGCAGCCATATAGTTAGTAATTATGGTTTGTGCGACGAGCACAGCAAGTCTTATTGTGTTGTGAATAAAAAAAAATAGTGAAAAGTATCGCAGTGTTACGAAAATTATTTATAGCGACGTAGCATTGTATTCCTTGGTTTCCACCGTCTTCGTGAAGTGAACCGATGCCGACTCATGATGGTACACACGGTCAACAAAGAGAAGAACATCGATGGCGACTAATTAATTAATATTGTGGCAGAAGGACTAATTCTACGTCTAAGGTGAGAACTCTGATTAAATCAACAATGACGTGGAATTTAAAATATAAAATGTTTTTTATTTATTTCGCCACACATGTTAGACCTATATGACGAACAAAGCTCAAATTTATATCGTTGACAGTCGGTTTGAATCTTTTCAGGATCTATTTTACAGTGAAGCACCTTGGCATTTGCAAAGCAGACATCCATGATATTAACTTAATTTACTAAGTCGAAATCGGACGAAGATTGATGTTTAAAGGCATTCTTCAGATTTCGTATAAGGAATTTTTACTAGCAGTTTGCAACTCCATTAATTAAAGCCGGCCGCTGGTGGCCGAGCGATTCTGGCGCTGCAGTCTGGAACCGTGCGACCGCTACGGTCGCAGGTTCGAATCCTGCCTCGGGCATGGACGTGTGTGTTGTCCTTAGGTTAGTTAGGTTTAAGTAGTTCTAAGTTCTAGGGGACTTATGACCTCAGCAGTTGAGTCCCATAGTACTCAGAGCCATTTGAACCATTTGAACCATTAATTAAAATGGAAAATAAAACGTTGTAGTCAGCGGCTTCTACCGTGATTGGAACTGCTATGTCTTATAGTACGATCACTGCAACGCACAAGGGAACCTCTGAGCTAACGACACACTGGCGGCAAGAGACGGACTATAGTCACTGCGATGTTGCCTGAGCCTCAAAACGCAACCTTAAACACGCAAACAGAGGAGGAGGAGATTACTGTTTTAACGTCCCGTCGACAACGATGTCATTAGAGACGGAGCACAAGCTCGGATTAGGAAAGGATGGGGAAGGAAATCGGCCGTGCCCTTTCTAAGGAACCATCCCGTCATTTGCCTGAAGCGATTTAGGGAAATCACTGAAAACCTAAATCAGGATGGCCGGGCGCGGGATTGCACCGTCGTCCTCCCGAATGCACACACAAACAGGTGTTACTTATGTGAAGAACGCCGTTCCTGAAGTCCAGAAATTAAATACACTTTCTAATTGTGTCATCTTACAGTGGTTTATATCGTACGAGTCTTCGATGTGGAAAACGAATGTCAAGTGAATTTAGCGAGGTAATGCCGGCCTACACCCGGAAGTAAATGCACTATCACAGTGTTGACAAATACTTGCTACGACGCTGCTACTTCTCGGCTCTCTTACGAGGCAGCTCTTCAGCGAAATGCTTGCCGTGATTCTCCGATACGGTTCTTCAGAGTGGAGACGCGCGCACGTTTGGTTTTTATGCGGCGTTCTCCCCTGATGGTTTCTGACGTCGCCTTGTGGGCTATGTATACATTTGAGACATTCAATTATCATTAATCCAGAATGATACAAGTTTCAGCTTCCGGCGTGGAAGAAGGCTGTTGACGTCGACATTATATCATTTCAACGTAGGGAAAGCAAAACGGGTCATTCAATGTTTCTCATTCAACATAAAGCATGTGAGATAATTTTCCGTAATGTTCATAATCATCTAAAAATACAAACGAAGTAAAAATACATCGGAAGCTTATTCGATTTGAATATAATGTAAGATACCAAACGCTTTGCACCTCGATGTCGAATTTGTCCACGTGCAATCTTTTGCAGCATACACATAGAATGTCATGATTACCACGATAATGAAGAAATATGTTGGTAAGGATGGAAGCAAGAAGAGACGCAGGCAACAAATTTGCGATTCCTCGTGGCATTCATTTCATTTGAGACGTAAGAAGAGGTAAAGCGGGATATTACTTTCGTTAACACGAAAGATATGCCGCACATATAGATAACGAGGAAGTCTACGTCTTCATACGTTTCCTCCTTGAAATATGTATGCTCTATTATATACTAAGTAGCGTGATAATTGTTTCAGTAATGTTACCCTCTTGTTTGACCCCGTAACGATGAACAGATTCCAACTGCATGTCTCTGCATGAAAGTACCTGTTCGAACCCTTCCTGGGTTGTTTTTTGTGTTTTATTGCTTGGAATTCCTGAAGCAGACCACTGTGCCTTCCCCCCTCGCGGGTTAGGTCTCAAAGCTAAACCGCTTTTTATCCAATGGCATAATTTATTCAGACAGCATCAGCACAAGACTATCAAACAAAGCCTTCCCTTTACAGTTGCAACACTCTAACCAGCACTGACCGAAGTGTAATCCACGGTCATGGTCCGAAATTAGCAGCTGTCTGCTACTGTGGCAAAGTCCGAACTACACTTTCTATTCCGCAGCACCATTTTATCTGGTAACACTGTGTAGTTGCAGAGTTGTGCCAGCATGTCTGTCCTCACACTGTCAACTTTATGTATCTCACTTCTCCTGTAGCGTTGATCACGAGGAGCCGAAGTAAATGAGTGTATTCTGCATGACGTAACATTCAGTATTCCCTCCTTTCATTGCCACTCTTCATGTGCATCGATACCAAATAGGAATGTGAAAACTCTTGCGAGTGAGAGAATGACAATAACAATCGTAACAAGAACAAGCAAATAATGAATGATGTTTATTCCAACGCAGAACGAGAATGGCTTTAAATATAAAAATCTATATCTATATCCATATCTATATCCATATCTATTGATCTTTGAGTTGGCACAATGCAAATACTGTATATTCTTAGCATTTAGTTACTGAATTTAGTTCTGGATGTTTGCAGAGAAAAGGAAAAGTCGGTACTTCTCGCTAGTGTAATATAATGTGAACCAGCAACTACCCTTTCCTTAGAACACGACTCAAGCAGGTCCCCAAGTAGGTACCAAGGTACTGCTGCATTCTGTTCCCTGACATTGCTCTGATGACGGTTAATGCAGATAGTTCCGATTATGAAATACAAAACGTATTGCAGGTTAGTTCCAAGGATAGTAACATTAAATTTGCGTTATAGACGGCACATTAACGTGACGACTATCCATATTACTCATCAATATAAAAAGACAATATTATGGGAATTTAGCAGGATTACTCAACATGAATTCTGAAATTGGGTGACTGTGCCGCACAGGTGCTAAACGTCGTCAAGAGTATACGATGTCCTAATTGCATTAGGAATATGAAGATCGTCTTCGACAACTCGCAACTTTCACATTGCTATCTCCACCCTACTCCAGACAGCCCTCGGTGGAGTTGCACTACGTTGTCGATGTAATGGAAGGCCTTCAAACCGACAACAGACCACATATTGAAAAATACAAGCGAATTCTCTTGCAGCGTAAGCTTATTGTAACTAATCTAAAAATTATTGGATAGGAACATTGTCCTATTCAAAAAAAGTAAAATGTTACACACTGTTGACGTCAAACGGACATTATCTATGTTCTGTCTTGTGTCCTACTCATCTATAATATCAAGTGTACTATCAAAATGGTTATATATAATGGATGATAATGTAATGCATTGATACCAGATGTTGGTTTCACAACAGTATTGATGCGAAAATAAAACAGAAGTTCGCAAAAGTGCAGTTGTGCATTTTCGTACGTTTTCACTTCGAGATGTGCAGTCGTGCTCAAAAGTATTCGAACGACCTAAATTGCATTTCGCCTGATTCGCATGCAACCGGCATAGCGCAGCTGTTTGCAGGTCCTCTAATCGCTCCTTGGTACAGTCGTTTGACTATTGAAAATGGTTCCAACAAGTCACCACTAGAAAACACTGCTCTGTATCGCAATAACTCAAGATGTAAAGTCATACCACGATACTACAAATATCAGGGAACACCTTATCACAGATAAGACTGTCCTTAAGGCTTGTAAGCTCACATTTATTACAATACGAGGTGTGGCTAGAAAAAAACCGGACTAGTACTGGTGAAACAATAAAACGAATGCAGTAAGGCTGAAAGTCGCGTGACCCTTCACGTGACTCTCGCTCCGTCTACTGCTCGAGTTTCATCTGCCTCCTGCACTCAGTCTGCCCGTGGCGACTGTTTTAAGTAGTTGACGTTTTGTCTGTGCGTCGGAAAATGTTGAGTGTACAGAAAGAACAGCGTGTTAACATCAAATTTTGTTTCAAACTAGGAAAATCTGCAAGTGAAACGTTTGTAATGTTACAACAAGTGTACGGCGATGATTGTTTATCGCGAACACAAGTGTTTGAGTGGTTTAAACGATTTAAAGATGGCCGCGAAGACACCAGTGATGACACTCGCACTGGCAGACCATTGTCAGCAAAAACTGATGCAAACATTGAAAAAATCGGTAAACTTGTTCGACACTTTCCTTGTCAACTCCTGTTAACTCAGACACTGCTCTGGTTGTTAAACGGCGATCTTGTCGAACAAGTTTACCGATTTTTTCAATGTTTGCATCAGTTTTTGCTGACAATGGTCTGCCAGTGCGAGTGTCATCACTGGTGTCTTCGCGGCCATCTTTAAATCGTTTAAAACACTCAAACACTTGTGTTCGCGATAAACAATCATCGCCGTACACTTGTTGTAACATTACAAACGTTTCACTTGCAGATTTTCCTAGTTTGAAACAAAATTTGATGTTAACACGCTGTTCTTTCTGAACACTCAACATTTTCCGACGCACAGACAAAACGTCAACTACTTAAAACAGACGCCACGGGCAGACTGAGTGCAGGATGCAGATGAAACTCGAGCAGTAGGCGGAGCAAGAGTCACGTGACAGGCCACGCGACTTTCAGCCTTATTGCATGCGTTTTATTGTTTCACCAGTACTAGTCCGGTTTTTTTCTAGCCACACCTCGTAAATGACATACCTGAAATGTTACCACTCTCATTATTACGTCAGATTGGTAATGCACGTAGTACGTTCGTCGTATTCATGATTTCCTCTTCAAAGTAACATACCGTATTTATTATTTAACACAAAATGACATTAAAAATTTAAGTTATTCACGAGCAGCTAGTTGAGAATATGTATGAACTTCAAATGACACGACGAACCGTCTTGTTCCGCATATGGATTCAAACCCAGCTCAAGCAGACTAAGCAAAGATTTCGTGACTGACGGATACTAACAGTCATTCCTGATTAGGCATACAGAGAGTGATATACCTCGATTTTAGATAGTATCAGTTAGCAAATATCAACTTTAAATTGCATAACGCAAACATTTTTAACAGACGCGAATTCCTACCCAGCATCTATTGTCCCTGTTAACGAACTACGAGAGATGTTAAATATTGCTTCTTCACAAGTAACTTATTTGAAATGCCGTGAGTTAAAGCTTTGTGCTGGACACGGATTCGAACCCAGAACCTAATCGGATTGCTATCGAAACACAGTCAAATGTGACATATCGGATTTTCGCGGCAGTAGCTAGATGTTTTAACTGAAATGACGAGACGAAACATTAATTTTTTCCTTCCCAGGCACCAACCAGGCACCTATCGCTGTTATGTTCTAGAGAAAACGAACGTTAAATATGGGTTTGTTGCACCAGCAATGACATGTGAGCATGTTTGAACTAGAAATAATATGACGAAGAGTTCAGCGCTCACTGGGAATAGAGCCCCACACATACCGTTGTTGACTACACACAAAGAGACGTCAGCTACCGAATTTTTCTCCACCAGCTGCTCAGAATAACATCTTGAACTTACAGTCATCTCGCAAATAGTTCTGTGTCTCACTGGGAGTTAAAAACGTCAGATATCGTTAGTGTTGACAACGAATGAAAATACATTAAAAATCAAAATTATTATCCACCAGCAGATAGGTGTTCTCATGCTAGAGCTTGATAATACATAATCAAATCTTTAGTGCCGCGCCAGGATTCGATCCCGTTGGGGAGATGTTGAGGAATCTGCAGTTTTGAACAAACAACAAATTGTAGCCGAGCTGTATTGTCACGAAGGGATCAAATTCCGCGTTAAGGGCGGTCTGAGTTGCATTCCCAGTTCAGAACCAATTTTATCGACGACATACAGAAGCTCAGATAAAAGATGGAATAAGTGTCCTGTGACCATACATAGCGTTTGTTTCGTCACTTGAAATAAATAACTAGTATAAGAAAGGTTACTGGTGATAGAGTTTCTACATGTCGCGGGACCATTTAATATGATATTGTAGAATCGCTTGAATTACACTCATAGCTTCAGCACCGAGAAGAAAGGGGCGATAAAAATTTTGTCGATATGTGCTTTCGGTCGCCAGACGTCATATTAGCTGGTCTCGCGTATTACCTCAAGACTACGGTCGTGTTCCATCAGCGGTCTGAATAAAATGATAGTAATAATAACAGTAATAATCGAATTATCCGGCAACTTCACACTTCACAGTGGATTTTCTCGAACTAAGAAATTTGCTGAATTTGTGAAAAATGAAAATGGCTTCACATCCAGTCTATGATGCCTAGAAGAGTCTTTACATCCTGCTGACATGAGAATAGCATAATCTCTGCGTCAGAAGGTTGCTTCTACTTAGCCATCTAATAGACTCGCATTTTTTCCACCGTGACTAATTTTGTAAGCTAAGCACATCATCCGTTACAGCACACTCCAGGGGCTGGGAAATGTGGCCACAAAGGTCTGGTGGAACGAACCATCACAGGTGCAATGCGTGGGTTCAGGCATTTACTTTTTAAGAGGCACAAACAGATTTATTTTACCTCTGGTAACCTCAAGAGAAAGACGTTATAATCCAGAATCCGCATTAAACATCACGTTCAATCATTACCAACTGGGCAGAGCCAGTTTACGTTGGGAAATGACATAGTGGAAGTAATGGTAAACAGAAATACAGTCGCCAGTAAGCTTACTTACATGAGAAAATTTTATTTTATTTGATGAACCGATAGCCATTTAAAGGGACAGGGCTCTTATTTTACTTGTACTTGATTAAACTAGAGACGTTGAAAAATTTGGTGCTGGACTGTGATTCGAATTCGTATCTCCTCTTTCGAGGATCTGAATCTCTCGGAACAGTATAGTTCATTCATTTCGTTCCTTTTCCCAAGACTGCAATCTTCTCTAGGTCTCCTCCAAAGGTAAGTATGTGGGTCTGAACCCTGATCCAGTACAAAAATATTCATAATTTCATTTCAAGCTCTATCAAGTGCACACCCACCTGCTAGTGAAAATTAACTTGCATTTTAATGTCTGTTCATGTGTTGCCAACAATCGAAACAGGTGTCGTTATTTCTGGTAAAACACGCACACATCTTACTGTTCATGAGTAAGCAACTGATACTTAAGCTATATTCGTGGATGCCCAGCAGGTGTGCAGTTCGACTGTAGCTTAGGCACAAAAGTTTGTATCCTTATTTTAGATTCAGACACCTAGCGGCTCGTAAGAAAAACCGATACGTAACATTTGATTTTTCTTAGTTAACAATCCGATTACGTGTTGGGTTCTTGTCTCCGTCACAGAACTTCACATCATGCACTTCATCTTTAAATGTATGCACACTTTGTTACTTCAGAATGGAGCTATATCAGACATTTTCCGTGGTTAGATAACAGGGACGAAAGGGTCTTGATAGAAGTCACGGTTTATTACAAAAATTGTCGTCTTTTATTTTCAAGTTTAGATTTGGTTACTGGTATTGGCAAAAATTTCGGTAACTCATGACTCTTCATGGCTAGTCATCAATATGATATGATTAGATTAGATTACATTAGATTAATTCTTGTTCCATACATCATGAATACGACATTTCGTAATGATGTGGAACGTGTCATTTTAATGAAAGATTTCTTTAAATACCATGATTCAATTTCTTTACAACAATTTTTTACACTCTCAGTCATTCCTTTTTATTTCTCTCTCTCTCTCTCTCCCTCTCTCTCTCTCTCCCTCTCTCCCTCCCTCCCTCCCTCTCTCTCTCTCTCTCTCTCTCTCTCTCTCTCTCACACACACACACACACACACACACACATACACATTATTTTTTATTTTTATTTGTTTGTTGTGCTCGACTATCGGCGAGACACGAAAACGCCTGTGAATGAGTTTCTTAGTTTTGAGTACACTTACGAAAGAAATATAAAAACAACAATGAGAGTTACTGATTTATGATGCTTAGTTAGCAGTCAGTTCTGAGTATTATTAGTAACTACGCTCCAGTCCCTAAACCTAGTTAAAGAAGGCGAATCAGACGCATTACGTATTCCAGGCTGTAGCAGCCGCGACTTGGAGACACTAGCTATGGTCACTTCCCAGCCCGCTGTAGGATCACATCGGTTCGTCTTCCTCCTGCTGGTACTGTAATTGAGATTTGGCAACAAGGCAACTCTGTGATCGACGAGTTACTTCCTGGTGTGCACGGAATTAAGCCTCAAAGTTCACTTTATTTTACCTGTCATTTCCATTGAATAATCTGAGTTATTATCGCTTGAAGTGTAACAAAAGATTGTAAATTTACGGTTTTCAGCCCAGAAAAGTCGTTGCAGGTGGAAATCGCAACTAATCTCAACATTTAAATAGCGGTTTACGAGTTCTAGGCACTATTGCCTTCGTAAGAGGAAGCTCAGACCCATACCTCTTCGCCAGCTCTGTGGTAACGTGCTGACCTGTGAAAATGCGTCTGATATGGTTCGCAGTCCAGTCTCGCTGATTGCAACGTTTTTATCGCTTCTGTGAAAGAGCTACAAGCAGTCGGATCAAACAACAATAAGGAAATCGCAAGAAAATACTTGCGGCTCATAGTGCAATGTTGAAAAACTTACAATGCTGCACAACAGGTAACGCCTCTTTCCGCTGCTGACAAGCGAATTTTGGGTTTCTAGGAATACGTAACTATATTTATGAAATGCCACATTTGCATACCTCTTGAGTATGACACAGCATACCATTTAAACACAGACCCAATCAAAATCTAAGTGAGCAGTATTTTACTAATTCGTGTCGACAGAGGCACGCTTGTGTACAGATACTCGGTTTTATTAAAACAGACTTTCGTCGTAAGGTTATCGAGCTTAGTTTTATTTCATTTCTTATAACATAGTGCACAATTTTCGTAAGGTTTCCTTTAGTGTTGTTAAAACAATAGCAAACATGAGAGAGAAGTTAATCATCAACGATATATGCGAATTCTCTGATGTTACCTATGAAAGTCTGACAATGCACATGCAGTTTATTGATTGCATGCATGTAGAAAACATGTTCTGAGTTAAAGCTGTCAAACAAAGTTTGAAGAAGAATAAAATCTCACTACCACACGACAGCTAATGTAGAAAATACTTTTCTGACATATTATGGCACGATGCGCTCTCCCTACACATCTTCGAGATGCATCTGCTGCCTGGTGTCTATTAAACCTGAATAGAACAAAATGTCACAGTAGTTAGCCCTTTTTCCACATGCGACTACTTTGGGTTGAGAAGTGAAGGAAATTATGTTCAAAGTTCCATTACATTGATAACTTCAGCAGACAGCAGAATTGCGTTTTAAAGAATTGTAGCACTGAATGTATTCGAACTCGCGACATCGTATCTACGCTCCTAGCTGACACGTAGCTACAACAGCTCCAGATCTCGACAACTATTCCTCCAGAACTTTTGGATTCCACAGCACTGGGAGATTATGCATATGGCCAGGTCTTGACTTCTGAGAGACAAACAGTTACAGCTTTTCTTTTGGACTGAACGACGTTTTCTACAAACAGATAGCGCAATAGAATAGCTCAAGTGGAAAGGAACACTTCCTATTTAAACTTCTGCATCCTACACTGTTGGCAGTTCTGTGTAGGTGGCAGTTACGTGATTTTATTTCGGTGATTACAAAATAGAGTCGAATGTATGCACTGGGTAGCCGAGGCAGCTAGTTCATGGTGATTTGGTCAACCAAGTAAATGAATTTACTGAACATGCTGCAAATTACTACAGGGAGCCTGTGTGTCAGAATTCTCATCTAGTGTGACGCTACGGCGTTACGATAGAAAAATGAGTCGCAGAGAAGAGTATTTCGTGGTCTGTTGGACGGATGGTAGGTTGTTATACCTATGGTCTCGGTTCGATTCCCACTTCTGTCAATGATTTTAGATAGGGAGAGACAGATTCCATTCTCTCCTGGCTACACCAAGTGAAGAAGATATAATGGCAGTGTGGTCTGAAAATTCACATTAAAGATGATATTCCTTCTCTACAAAGTAGACGGTAGGTTGAACCACAATAAAGTCTGGAGTGGCGACATGTAGAAACTCTATCACCAGTAACCTTTCTTATACTAGTTATTTATTTCAAGTGACGAAACAAACGCTATGTATGGTCACAGGACACTTATTCCATCTTTTATCTGAGCTTCTGTATGTCGTCGATAAAATTGGTTCTGAACTGGGAATGCAACTCAGACCGCCCTTAACGCGGAATTTGATCCCTTCGTGACAATACAGCTCGGCTACAATTTGTTGTTTGTTCAAAACTGCAGATTCCTCAACATCTCCCCAACGGGATCGAATCCTGGCGCGGCACTAAAGATTTGATTATGTATTATCAAGCTCTAGCATGAGAACACCTATCTGCTGGTGGATAATAATTTTGATTTTTAATGTATTTTCATTCGTTGTCAACACTAACGATATCTGACGTTTTTAACTCCCAGTGAGACACAGAACTATTTGCGAGATGACTGTAAGTTCAAGATGTTATTCTGAGCAGCTGGTGGAGAAAAATTCGGTAGCTGACGTCTCTTTGTGTGTAGTCAACAACGATATGTATGGGGCTCTATTCCCAGTGAGCGCTGAACTCTTCGTCATATTATTTCTAGTTCAAACATGCCCACATGTCACTGCTGGTGCAACAAACCCATATTTAACGTTCGTTTTCTCTAGAACATAACAGCGATAGGTGCCGGGTTGGTGCCTGGGAAGGAAAAAATTAATGTTTCGTCTCGTCATTTCAGTTAAAACATCTGGCTACTGCCGCGAAAATCCGATATGTCACATTTGACTGTGTTTCGATAGCAATCCGATTAGGTTCTGGGTTCGAATCCGTGTCCAGCACAAAGCTTTACCTCACGGCATTTCAAGTAAGTTACTTGTGAAGAAGCAATATTTAACATCTCTCGTAGTTCGTTAACAGGGACAATAGATGCTGGGTAGGAATTCGCGTCTGTTAAAAATGTTTGCGTTATGCAATTTAAAGTTGATATTTGCTAACTGATACTATCTAAAATCGAGGTATATCACACTCTGTATGCCTAATCAGGAATGACTGTTAGTATCCGTCAGTCACGAAATCTTTGCTTAGTCTGCTTGAGCTGGGTTTGAATCCATATGCGGAACAAGACGGTTCGTCGTGTCATTTGAAGTTCATACATATTCTCAACTAGCTGCTCGTGAATAACTTAAATTTTTAATGTCATTTTGTGTTAAATAATAAATACGGTATGTTACTTTGAAGAGGAAATCATGAATACGACGAACGTACTACGTGCATTACCAATCTGACGTAATAATGAGAGTGGTAACATTTCAGGTATGTCATTTACGAGGTGTGGCTAGAAAAAAACCGGACTAGTACTACCGGGCGAGGTGGCGCAGTGGTTAGCACACTGGACTCGCATTCGGGAGGACGACGGTTCAATCCCGTCTCCGGCCATCCTGAATTAGGTTTTCCGTGATTTCCCTAAATCGTTTCAGGCAAATGCCGGGATGATTCCTTTGACAGGGCACGGCCGATTTCCTTCCCACTCCTTCCCTAACCCGAGCTTGCGCTCCGTCTCTAATGACCTCGTTGTCGACGGGACTTTAAACACTAACCACCACCACCACCACCGGACTAGTACTAGTGAAACAATAAAACGAATGCAATAAGGCTGAAAGTCGCGTGGCCTGTCACGTGACTCTCGCTCCGCCTACTGCTCGAGTTTCATCTGCATCCTGCACTCAGTCTGCCCGTGGCGTCTGTTTTAAGTAGTTGACGTTTTGTCTGTGCGTCGGAAAATGTTGAGTGTACAGAAAGAACAGCGTGTTAACATCAAATTTTGTTTCAAACTAGGAAAATCTGCAAGTGAAACGTTTGTAATGTTACAACAAGTGTACGGCGATGATTGTTTATCGCGAACACAAGTGTTTGAGTGTTTTAAACGATTTAAAGATGGCCGCGAAGACACCAGTGATGACACTCGCACTGGCAGACCATTGTCAGCAAAAACTGATGCAAACATTGAAAAAATCGGTAAACTTGTTCGACAAGATCGCCGTTTAACAACCAGAGCAGTGTCTGAGTTAACAGGAGTTGACAAGGAAAGTGTCGAACAAGTTTACCGATTTTTTCAATGTTTGCATCAGTTTTTGCTGACAATGGTCTGCCAGTGCGAGTGTCATCACTGGTGTCTTCGCGGCCATCTTTAAATCGTTTAAACCACTCAAACACTTGTGTTCGCGATAAACAATCATCGCCGTACACTTGTTGTAACATTACAAACGTTTCACTTGCAGATTTTCCTAGTTTGAAACAAAATTTGATGTTAACACGCTGTTCTTTCTGTACACTCAACATTTTCCGACGCACAGACAAAACGTCAACTACTTAAAACAGTCGCCACGGGCAGACTGAGTGCAGGAGGCAGATGAAACTCGAGCAGTAGACGGAGCGAGAGTCACGTGAAGGGTCACGCGACTTTCAGCCTTACTGCATTCGTTTTATTGTTTCACCAGTACTAGTCCGGTTTTTTTCTAGCCACACCTCGTATTGTAATAAATGTGAGCTTACAAGCCTTAAGGACAGTCTTATCTGTGATAAGGTGTTCCCTGATATTTGTAGTATCGTGGTATGACTTTACATCTTGAGTTATTGCGATACAGAGCAGTGTTTTCTAGTGGTGACTTGTTGGAACCATTTTCAATAGTCAAACGACTGTACCAAGGAGCGATTAGAGGACCTGCAAACAGCTGCGCTATGCCGGTTGCATGCGAATCAGGCGAAATGCAATTTAGGTCGTTCGAATACTTTTGAGCACGACTGCACATCTCGAAGTGAAAACGTACGAAAATGCACAACTGCACTTTTGCGAACTTCTGTTTTATTTTCGCATCAATACTGTTGTGAAACCAACATCTGGTATCAATGCATTACATTATCATCCATTATATATAACCATTTTGATAGTACACTTGATATTATAGATGAGTAGGACACAAGACAGAACATAGATAATGTCCGTTTGACGTCAACAGTGTGTAACATTTTACTTTTTTTGAATAGGACAATGTTCCTATCCAATAATTTTTAGATTAGTTACAATAAGCTTACGCTGCAAGAGAATTCGCTTGTATTTTTCAATATGTGGTCTGTTGTCGGTTTGAAGGCCTTCCATTACATCGACAACGTAGTGCAACTCCACCGAGGGCTGTCTGGAGTAGGGTGGAGATAGCAATGTGAAAGTTGCGAGTTGTCGAAGACGATCTTCATATTCCTAATGCAATTAGGACATCGTATACTCTTGACGACGTTTAGCACCTGTGCGGCACAGTCACCCAATTTCAGAATTCATGTTGAGTAATCCTGCTAAATTCCCATAATATTGTCTTTTTATATTGATGAGTAATATGGATAGTCGTCACGTTAATGTGCCGTCTATAACGCAAATTTAATGTTACTATCCTTGGAACTAACCTGCAATACGTTTTGTATTTCATAATCGGAACTATCTGCATTAACCGTCATCAGAGCAATGTCAGGGAACAGAATGCAGCAGTACCTTGGTACCTACTTGGGGACCTGCTTGAGTCGTGTTCTAAGGAAAGGGTAGTTGCTGGTTCACATTATATTACACTAGCGAGAAGTACCGACTTTTCCTTTTCTCTGCAAACATCCAGAACTAAATTCAGTAACTAAATGCTAAGAATATACAGTATTTGCATTGTGCCAACTCAAAGATCAATAGATATGGATATAGATATGGATATAGATATAGATTTTTATATTTAAAGCCATTCTCGTTCTGCGTTGGAATAAACATCATTCATTATTTGCTTGTTCTTGTTACGATTGTTATTGTCATTCTCTCACTCGCAAGAGTTTTCACATTCCTATTTGGTATCGATGCACATGAAGAGTGGCAATGAAAGGAGGGAATACTGAATGTTACGTCATGCAGAATACACTCATTTACTTCGGCTCCTCGTGATCAACGCTACAGGAGAAGTGAGATACATAAAGTTGACAGTGTGAGGACAGACATGCTGGCACAACTCTGCAACTACACAGTGTTACCAGATAAAATGGTGCTGCGGAATAGAAAGTGTAGTTCGGACTTTGCCACAGTAGCAGACAGCTGCTAATTTCGGACCATGACCGTGGATTACACTTCGGTCAGTGCTGGTTAGAGTGTTGCAACTGTAAAGGGAAGGCTTTGTTTGATAGTCTTGTGCTGATGCTGTCTGAATAAATTATGCCATTGGATAAAAAGCGGTTTAGCTTTGAGACCTAACCCGCGAGGGGGGAAGGCACAGTGGTCTGCTTCAGGAATTCCAAGCAATAAAACACAAAAAACAACCCAGGAAGGGTTCGAACAGGTACTTTCATGCAGAGACATGCAGTTGGAATCTGTTCATCGTTACGGGGTCAAACAAGAGGGTAACATTACTGAAACAATTATCACGCTACTTAGTATATAATAGAGCATACATATTTCAAGGAGGAAACGTATGAAGACGTAGACTTCCTCGTTATCTATATGTGCGGCATATCTTTCGTGTTAACGAAAGTAATATCCCGCTTTACCTCTTCTTACGTCTCAAATGAAATGAATGCCACGAGGAATCGCAAATTTGTTGCCTGCGTCTCTTCTTGCTTCCATCCTTACCAACATATTTCTTCATTATCGTGGTAATCATGACATTCTATGTGTATGCTGCAAAAGATTGCACGTGGACAAATTCGACATCGAGGTGCAAAGCGTTTGGTATCTTACATTATATTCAAATCGAATAAGCTTCCGATGTATTTTTACTTCGTTTGTATTTTTAGATGATTATGAACATTACGGAAAATTATCTCACATGCTTTATGTTGAATGAGAAACATTGAATGACCCGTTTTGCTTTCCCTACGTTGAAATGATATAATGACGACGTCAACAGCCTTCTTCCACGCCGGAAGCTGAAACTTGTATCATTCTGGATTAATGATAATTGAATGTCTCAAATGTATACATAGCCCACAAGGCGACGTCAGAAACCATCAGGGGAGAACGCCGCATAAAAACCAAACGTGCGCGCGTCTCCACTCTGAAGAACCGTATCGGAGAATCACGGCAAGCATTTCGCTGAAGAGCTGCCTCGTAAGAGAGCCGAGAAGTAGCAGCGTCGTAGCAAGTATTTGTCAACACTGTGATAGTGCATTTACTTCCGGGTGTAGGCCGGCATTACCTCGCTAAATTCACTTGACATTCGTTTTCCACATCGAAGACTCGTACGATATAAACCACTGTAAGATGACACAATTAGAAAGTGTATTTAATTTCTGGACTTCAGGAACGGCGTTCTTCACATAAGTAACACCTGTTTGTGTGTGCATTCGGGAGGACGACGGTGCAATCCCGCACCCGGCCATCCTGATTTAGGTTTTCAGTGATTTCCCTAAATCGCTTCAGGCAAATGACGGGATGGTTCCTTAGAAAGGGCACGGCCGATTTCCTTCCCCATCCTTTCCTAATCCGAGCTTGTGCTCCGTCTCTAATGACATCGTTGTCGACGGGACGTTAAAACAGTAATCTCCTCCTCCTCTGTTTGCGTGTTTAAGGTTGCGTTTTGAGGCTCAGGCAACATCGCAGTGACTATAGTCCGTCTCTTGCCGCCAGTGTGTTGTTAGCTCAGAGGTTCCCTTGTGCGTTGCAGTGATCGTATTATATGACATAGCAGTTCCAGTCACGGTAGAAGCCGCTGACTACAACCTTTTATTTTCCATTTTAATTAATGGAGTTGCAAACTGCTAGTAAAAATTCCTTATACGAAATCTGAAGAATGCCTTTAAACATCAATCTTCGTCCGATTTCGACTTAGTAAATTAAGTTAATATCATGGATGTCTGCTTTGCAAATGCCAAGGTGCTTCACTGTAAAATAGATCCTGAAAAGATTCAAACCGACTGTCAACGATATAAATTTGAGCTTTGTTCGTCATATAGGTCTAACATGTCAGAAGGTTGTTTATGAAGTGCACATGTTGATTAATATAGTTCCCCTCTTCTAAATTTTTGCAATAGCATTTAACTGTAGACGTTTTCTAACACCGGCGTTAGCAATTCCTTTCCGTTCTCTGAAACCTCCAAAACGACAAATTTTTCTGGTTTAAATCTGATGACCTTAATTATCACTTCCGATCAACATTAAATACTTCATGAACCCATACATGGAACTCCAAATGTGCAGTGTTCCTGCACTGCTACAGAGCATGCATTGCAAGATATTCACACAGTTTATCGCATAGACTTACCATAAGGAATGAAACAAGAACTGTAATACACTTTACACCACAGACGCTCACTCTGGCTTGACGAAAACATCCGAACATTGACCAAAAGTTGCACAAATAATTGAGTTTGAAAGGAAAAGAAACGAGGTATGAAGCATTTATAAATTCCACGAATGTAGTGAGGTGGTTTAATTTCGTCCCAGTCCATAAAATTAATTTCGGGCCATACTCAGCTCTTGCCGATTAATGTAATATAATACCCGCCTACTAATCAGGGCGTCTGTCTCCGTTGCTTTTGAGTGTGAATGGAAATTGTAGAAATTTTCTGTGGAGCAACATTTAATAATAAAGCGTTTTAAATCATCAAAAGCGATGAGCGGGAGCAGGCGCTTTCGATAAAGAACGGGGGAGTGCAGCGCCGCTGCTGTCGCCACGGCTGCTGCCGGTAGCCAGCAAATGGATCACAGAGCTTTGCCGCATACGGCGTCCAGAGGAGGACAGTCTGCAGGAAATCTGCCGCAAAATCGTTACGGGATAAAATTTTGATATCGGTGTGTCAGAAAGCGAAATAGATTGAATCTGCGCTACCATTACATTCACGTCTTCAGTATTCAGATAGAAGAGGCTATAAAAATATTTTATGCCAGCTGCTCTCGATCCACTGACATTATGAACAGAAAGAACGCACGCTACCGCTAGACCACAGGCGTAATCAGCCTAGAGTTTCTCTATCATGGGACAAGTTTTCCTGCAGGAAGTGCCGCAGTCTACAGTGTTGCCAGATTGTGCAGATAACCGGACTTAGAGAATTAGCGAGTTGGCCAGTTTTTTTATCCCATGTCGTGATCGGCGCGGACTTAGCCTCTGAAGCGGCCGACCGCCGGTCGAGTTTTATGTCAAAGAGTGTACATATCAATGCTTCAATCGCTTCCTTGGACCACTGCGGTGCCACTATTTAGTAATTATAAGAACTTCCTACCGCACCTCACAACAGCAGAAAAGCGACTATCAACAAAGGCTTCCCGCCCAAGCTTTCCGCGTCTGACGTCACAAACGAAACGTCTTATGAGTGGCCAACGCAGGTAGCATGCAGGGAACCTTACAAGAAAAATAGCACCGGACCTATCCTGGAAATCTTACAAGATTCCCAGCAAGGTAGCCCGCTAGCAGACGACGGAGCATGCAAGGTAGCCGTCGCGAGAACCAGCAAGGAAACTTACAGCGAATCTTGTTCCGTGTGAGACGGGCTTAAGGACAGCAAACACACACACAGACACACACCCATGTCCGAGGGAGGACTCGAACTTCCGATGGGGGCAGCCGCGCGAACCGTGGCAAGGCGCCCGAGACCACGCAGCTACCCCGCGCGGCTGTGAAAGGACACCCGGTCGGGCGGCTGTCGTATGTCGGGGCCCGCGTGCCTCATATGCTGAAGGCCGAATATATATATTTTCTTTGTGTGTGACTGTTTTCAATAAGTGGTTCTCTACATATGTTGTGATTCATTGCAGTCCGAATGGATCCGAGTCATTATACAGTCCTTCAAATTGCTTGTCCGTCGGTAAAATTGACAACTCAAATTTCCGCCTGCACACGCTAACACGTACACTATGTGATCAGAAGTATCCGGACACCTGACTGAAAATGACTTACAAGTCCGTGGTGCCCTCCATCGGTAATGCTGGAATTTAGTATGGTGTTGGCCGACCCTTAGCCTTGTTGACAGCTTCCACTCTTGGAGGCATACGTTCAATCAGGTGCTGGAAGGTTTCTTGGCGAATGGCAGCCCATTCTTCACGGAGTGCTACACTGAAGAGAGGTATCGATGTCGGTCGGTGAGGGCTGGCACGAAGTCGGCGTTCCAAAACATCCCAGATGTGTTCTATAGGATTCAGATCAGGAGTCTGTGCAGGCCAGTCCAGTACAGGGATGTTATTGTCGTGTAACCACTCCGCCACAGGCCGTGCATTATGAACAGGTGCTCGATTGTGTTGAAAGATGCAATCGCCATCCCCGAATTGCGCTTCAACAATGGGAAGCAAGAAGGTGTTTAAAACATCAATGTAGGCCTGTGCTGTGATGGTGCCACGCAAAACAAAAAGTGGTGCAAGCCGCCTCCATGAAAAACACGACCACACCATAACACCACCGCCTCCGAATTTTACTGTTGGCACTACACACTCTGGCAGATGACGTTCACCGGGCGTTCGCCGTACCCACTCCCTGCCGTCGGATCACCACATTGTGTTCCGTGATTCGTCACTCTACACATCGTTTTTCCACTGTTCAATCGTCCAATGTCTACGCTCCTTCCACCATGCGACGTGTCGTTTGGCATTTACCGGCGTGATGTGTGACTTATGAGCAACCGCTCGACCATGAAATCTAAGTTTTCTCACCTCCCGTCTAACTGTCATAGCACTTGCAGTGGATCCTGATGCAGCTTGCAATTCCTGTGTGATAGTCTGGATATGTGTCTGCCTATTACACAATGCGACCCTCTTCAACTGCCAGCGGTCTCTGTGAGTCAACAGACGAGATTCGCCTGTACGCCTTTGTGCTGTACGTGTCCCTTCACGTTTCCACTTCACTGTCACATTGGAAACAGTGGACACAGGGATGTTTAGGAGTGTGGAAATCTCGCGTACAGACATATGACACAAGTGACACCCAATCACCTGACCACGTTCGAAGTCCGTGAGTTCTGCAGAGCGCCCTATTCTGCTCTCTCACGACGTCTAATGACTACTTGGCAGTAGGTGGCAGCACGATGCACGTAATATGAAAAACGTATGTTTTTGGGGGTGTCAGGATACTTTTGATCACATAATGTATGACCCCACAAGAAGTAGTCCATAGCAGATGAATTACATGTCACCTGTCTGCCCTGTTGCATACCAGGAAAGCAACAATGAGGCTTTTCTTTTTCCCTCATAGATGTGGACGCGTTATACGAGGGATATTCGGAAAGTAAGTTCCGATCGGTCAAGAAATGGAAACCACTGTGAAAATCTAATAAAGCTTTGCACATATGTGTTCGACAGTGTCTCTAATATGCCTGTATGTTGCATCACTTCGCTCTTTTCAGTTATGAGCGCATGGTGAGCACATAAAGATACGTAGAAAATAGTGTCTCCCGCCAACTATGAGGTCCTGGTGAGAGTTTTCGCCTTACGTTATGGAGCCCACATTACAGTTCCTACTTCGTGACTATTCTCGGTCGCAATCTGCAGGGCCAATGAAATGCTCCTGTAGCGTTTACGATGGGAAGTGTTTGATCACCCGCAGTACAGCCCGTAATTGACTCCCACTGTGTTTCATCTCTGCTCACATTAACTACTGGCTATGAAGACAACATTTTCACGCAGGCAACGAGCTGTAGATGAGCGTAGAGAACTGGCGGGAAGCACAGGCTGCTGCCTTCTATGACGAGGGTATTGGAAAGTTGGTACAACATTACGACAAATGTCTAGGTCGGAGTGGTGACTATGTAGAGCAGTGGCTGGAAGCTGTAGCTAACTGTTGCAGATAAAATATTTCTAATTATCACAGTGGTTCCCATTTCACGATCAATCGGAACTTACTTTCCGAACAGCCCTAGTATATCTGAATTGAAGTGGGTTCCAATTCAAAGTATTATGTAGTCACTCTCCTATACAAGTCCTAGAAATTTGTAAAGGGAATTTCCGGACACCCAGTATGTCAGTGATATTGTTACTATTACAATTGTTTCTCGTTGATGTCATAATTGTTCATTTCAGCCTTGCTACTTCCGGTAGCGTGGCGTTAAGAGCATGGAGCAATACAGCCGTGCGGGGAACGAGTGCATTGCCTGCAGTTTACTTCCGCGCCAGCACGCAGTGACGTGAAAATATCAATTAACATGTCGCTGACTGTCTTCATGCTGCAGTGGTGTGGGCAGATAGTTGAAGAAATTAGTATTATTTCGTATGACAGTCTACCTGTCTTGAGTAGTAATGCCAGTACATAAAGGTGTAGGTCGACAAAAAAATTATTAGTGCGTTAACGCAAAACGAATGCGACCTTATAAGGAATTCGACACCGCAATTGTGTGTGTTGTCTGTTTTCTGTTTAGGCAGCACCAGCCTCGAATTACTAGCAGCTATAACTGTTCTCAAAAATAAATAAAAAAAAGATTGCTCTGGAGCAGGGCAGCGTACGAAGAGGATCAGACTGTGCCTGTAACAAAAACAAAGTACGTTACTTGAGTTCTACTACGCCAGTCGAGGCACCTGGTGGTTATTTAAGTACTCCCATCACAATTAAGTACTCCCACCAATTATGTGTTGATCTACAGCGAAACTGTGTAATAACTGTTTTCAGTACCACGTTGCAATATAGCTGAGCCACTAACGATCTGCTCATCATAAAGTTAGAAACTTTCACAAGGGCATGCAAGGGTGTGAGCAGATTGTTGAAAACATTGTCATGTGTCGATCGTGATGTGGCAGCAGTGGTGTGGACAAATAGCTGAAAAAATTTAATAAATATTCTCCTACCTTTCGTGAGGTGTAACTCCAATACTCAGCTGTGTATGTCGAAAAAAAATTACAAGTGTCTTAACACAATGTTAGTGTTTTCCACTGCAGGTCGTCTATTCGACAATACTATGGCGGCAGTAGTAGTGATTTACTATCGGGAATAGCTGCTACATGCACTCTGCACTCTAACTAAAGAGGACACTGACTCGCTGTGTTGTTTTCAGCTGCAATATTGTTAACATGTGGGCAGTGGCAATATAGACTAGTCGCCATGTGCCCAGAAGACATTCATAAGCATGCATTCGTGTTGAAAAAAAATTAATAAACATTTTCCTACCTTCTGTGAGCAACAACGCCCGAGCGCACGCACACACACACACACACACACACACACACACAGTGGTGTATTTCGAAAAAAAATTATTATAGGTGTGTGGGATTAATATTGTCAAGTATATGCTCTCTGTTGCAGACTGCCTGTTCTGGCAGCAGCAAACACACAATACGTAAAAAAAAAAAAAATGGCCACTGTTTGTCCAGCAAAGGAGGGGGGGGGGAGAGGATCAGGAAAAGTCCATTTGTTAATAATAACAAGATATGTCATGTAAGGCACTGGCAAAAACACAAATACAGCTAGCATTTTTTTTACATATCCATATTTTCCATAGGCAAGCTAGCTGACTAAAGACTGCCACACCAAAGTCACATCACTTGTGTGTTATAGTATTCGAGGCAGACAATACTGTGGCAGCAGCCATGGATTATAGTGCGAGCTGAACGCTGTGGCCACAAGATACACAAACAGCAGTGCACGTGTGGGAGAGTGGTAGTGGTGGGGGTTAGGGGCAGGCACTGTAGGGGAAATGCTGAGCGCTGTAGGGGAAGTGCTGTTCTAACTTGAAAACCTACACTCACATTTTCTGTATGTATTAATTGGTGGCCCTCCACATCCACACTTGAATGGTGCCCATACAAAAAGGTCTACTACTATCTCTGCTTTAGTTAGTAACTAAAAAGTCTGTAGTTAGTGGAATAACATGGTAGATAATGAAATTTTGCATAGTGACCATATCGCAAAATACTCTCCTCTTTGAGTGATATTGTTTGCCAAAATCTCATTTCTGTATCTCAAACCGTTTATGAAATGCGAAGAATGTTGTTAATATTTCACTCTGGCTCTCTAGCTGGCGCATTGCTATCGCAAATGAGTGTGCTACGTCAGATCAATTTTCTCGAGAATGGTGACAGATAGAGACCTTCAGCCAAGACTAAAGAAAAATTCAATAGGTTAGCTAAATTTCATATCCTGTAACATATTATGTAATATGCACCAAACGCAAAATCATAGTGACCTGTATTTTACATTACAAACTTTCTCGAATTTCACGCATTGTCTTACTTCCACATAAGTATCACAATAACTATGACCATTAACGAAATGATGGGCACGTCATCGCCTACTGGGCAAAAGGTTCCAGACATTGTCGGCCTCCCCTTCCAAACAAACAAATGAACCCATCCAGTGATTTGGACGAAAACTGGTCACTGCTGCGCATTGGCACCGTATTCTGCGTGGGCTATACTAGCTGCTACACTCTAGCTAAAAGGACACTCTGGAGCAGGACAGTATAAGGGATAGGATTAGACTCTGGCTATTTGTTAATAATAAATTACAGTAAGTCATGTCATTCGAGACACCGACTGATACGTAAGTACTCCCAGAATTTTTACATATTTCTTTTCAAAGCTGTGTCACGATGTTGAGAGTCAATCACAATACAGGATTTGTTTATCATTATTCTAATAAAAAGCACCAATAAACAACAAGCAGACTCACGAAACAACAGTACGCACTTGCTACGTGTTTCTCAGACTATACATAACAGGAAAAACACTTCCCTTCAGGTCAAATCCTCTTCTCTGTCCACGTGCTCCGCTGTAGGCGGATAGGAAAATCATATTACTCCTATTAGAAGAACATATGTGTGTTCTGCTGCCACTTGTCCCTCTCCCCCCTCCCCCACCCTCGCCCGTGGCGACTGACCAGTCGATGAGTGGCAAGCAGAGCTGGCTGGGCCTAAATCATATTACTCCGATTAGAACAACATATGTGTGTTGCTGCTGCCACCTGCCCCCCTTCCACCCCCCTCCCCCTCCCATCGCCCGTGGCGACTGACCAGTCGATGAGTGGCAAGCAGAGTTGGCTGGGCCTGGAGCGAAGACCCGTTGGCACAGACGCAGGTCAGCAGCGTGGCCAGAAACAGGCAGTAGACTCGGCTCTCTGCTCCCCGTCTAAAAAAGCAGCGAGCAGCGTACTGCTTAATATTGCGACGAGTCCTAGAATGGATCGTTAACAACATACTACCGTTTGCAGCCACCATTGGTACTGATTTAGAAATGCTATTTGCATATCATTATAAGTGTGTCTGTCTTTCCGATTTTACCGAGCGAGGTGGCGCAGTGGCTAGCACACTGGACTCGCATTCGGGAGGACGACGGTTCAATCCCGCGTCCGGCCATCCTGTTTTAGGTTTTCCGTGATTTCTCTAAATCACTCCAGGCAAATGTCGGCATGGTTCCTTTGAAAGGGCACGGCCGATTTCCTTCCCCGTCCTTCCCTAATCCGATGAGACTGATGACCTCGCTGTCTGGTCTCCTTCCCCAAACAACCCCCTCTTTCCGATTTATAATAGCAGACCACAGAAACTTCTTGTCCACCATCCCAATGTTCCTATAGCAAATAAAGCACCCCTCTTTCATTCATCCAGAAGAACTCAGGCTGACGGATCAATACTCGTAAAAAATATGTCTAACAGACTTTTTTTTGGTAAGCCACTTCTCTCCTGCATAACGTAAGTGCATTCCAGCAAGCGAATCTGAATCCAGAATACGCTTTACGCAGCCTACATTGGGTGACATACGCTTACACCTAAGCAGTTTATAGCATACCCTCAAATCATCGCATGAAGTTTTTAGTCCGCGTTGAATGTATCTTCTTTCAATGGTGCTTTGTGAGAAATGTTTTCTCTTTTATTCCGTCACGTCCGAGTATAATCATGGTTAGTAATGTAATCTGTGCATTAATAATAATGAAGCGTAACACCATATAGGCCTATATATGTATGGTTTTAACAGTGGAAAGCCAAGACATTACTGTTAACCTTCCAGGACACGGTATTTACGCAAATAAACTCGGTAATACTATTAGTTCGCGGCGATGCTATAAGACTAATAAATGCAATCCTGCAAGAACGTCGATTCTGGACGAGATCCACCAGCACTTTCAGGCAGAATAGAAAGACATGTAATTCCCGCAATATTAAGTGAATTCTTGTCTAGCAGCTTACAACGCAATCACTACGTTTCTGTGCAACCCATCTTCCGGAAGAAGAAAACCGTTTTCGGCTGTCGCGTTTACATGTGAAGGACTGAAGCGGATTTGATAGTCCAATTAAATACGGCGTTGGAAAACAGCCGTTACAGTTTATGATTTAGTCAGCACAATCGCTATTTATCTTCAGTTAAAAGGTGGTATAAACAGCTTCAGTCCAATATTTCTACTGGTCCTTCGCTGTAGAAAAAGCCACTCCGTTCATATTAGCTGAAAATTTGTAACAAGACGCCGAAACCTGACAGGCGAAGCGCGTTTCTAAACTTATCGATTGCGGAATTGGAAAACCGGCAACCAGAAGCGGATTTCCAGAATCGATTTTGAGGTGTTTACATGACGACCTAGAAGTGGTGTTGGGAAATCGGTTTAACAAATCCGGTTTTGGAGAGCCCCATGTAAACGGGGTGAGTAGAATTTTATAGCATGGAACAGAATGGACTCTGCAAACTTATTAGATGCCGACAATGCATTTACAATGTAGGGAACAGAGGTTGTGTCAGGGTGCCATCATATTAGTTCTTTCGAATATAAAAGGAGGGTTGACAGTTACAGCCACTACCACAGAGGTGGAGAGTATGAGCATGGATTTCTCCTCTAGAGCGCTAATCATCCCTCAACTTTTAGAGGGATGAGGAGGAGGAGAAGGAAGCAGACAAGACCAACAGATGACTGCTTTGATTCGTGGTTATTAGTGGACAACTTTGTTACTAACAATGACAACATAAAATTACACTGAGGGTGGTACGCTCCTTAGCAAGATAGTGCTGCGCTAGTATTAGTATTGTTAGTCATAGGAAAGGGGAGTTTTGTTAAATTTCAGTAAAGTTGGACGATGAAGTCTGGAGACGCTGGCAGTGTGTGGTAATAGTCGGCAGCCAGCAGGCCAGACAGGATAAACATTGCGCAGAGATGCGACGGCGTTATTGCACACACGATTTGTTTTCAATGGTGCAACAATGAGGCAGGAAACTGCAGCGTTGCTTGAAGTTATTGCGATGTATGAGGCGAGGCAGTCGGCCAGAGCCGGGAGTGGCGATGTATGGGAATTTACTCCTGGCATAGTTTCTGTCTCTCTCTGACACTACGTCAGAAACGAGGGGAAAAGCACTATAAACAGCTTGGCAGTTTTTTTCTTGAGGAGTGTGCCAGGTCAGTCGAGAGTCGGGTCAGACCTTTGCTAGTCTACGCTCAAAGGGGCCAGTCTGGCAGTGATGTTGTAAATATTCTGTGTATACCTGTACTTTATTTCTATGTACTTGTTCGGTCTGTATTCTGTCTCCGGGGACGCAACACCAGGGTGGGACGCAACGGCAGCTGGGTAATTGGAGACTGCACGGTCTGCCTGAAGGTGGGCAGTGACAGTGGTCTGCAGCGGGTCCAGGACGGGCCACATTCGCTTTCCACCTGGTGTACCGGGATCCAGGCAAGGCATACGCTGCTGCAGCACCAGGGATGGCGGCGGGGGTTGCCATCTGACAAGCACCGCTAGTGGCAAGTTGCTGCATGGTGTCCAGGAGGGCGCGGGTTCGAGTCCAGTCGTGTCCTGGGAGCAGCGGCGGCCCGAGGGCCACGGGTGCCGAGTACATCCACCTTCGTCCCCTGGTCAGACAGAGCAGGCCAAATGGGGTGGAGGGTGGTTAGGTCCAGGGACTGTAGCAGTCTCCGGAATCGAGGGCAGCTACGCAACACAAGATGCGACGCCTCGACAGGCGGCGACCGGGCAGAGTGCGGCCGATTTCCAACTGAGCGGCCTTGATGGTGGAGCAGCGGCTTCAGCATACCAGGAGTTGCTGAGCCAGCTGGACTCATGGAACAGCGCTGCGGGCGGCACGCCAACACTACGCTGCACCCATCGAAGTACTGTAAATTACGTGAATAAAGAAATGCTACCGAATACTGGTGTATCACTCTGCGCTGTCCCTCGACGCTCTTGAACTTGCGTGGTGGGTCCTGGCTTCAGCTCAGCCATTTGGAGTCCCGGGTTCGACCATCGATGCCACGCAACAGTGGTGTCAGAAGTGGTGTCAGTTACAGCGCTGGTACCAGATTTCCACTCCCACATCTAATGTTGAGCAAGTAACGTTGAGGTGTGCCTGCGTAGAGGGGTAGTTGAGGTGTTTGGTTGCGTTCGTGACGGGTGGTTGAACACATCTTGTTACGTCTTGTCGTTTGGGAAGTGTTTGTCCATACCAGTATATGGAGGAAAGCAGGATTGTCACCTGTGCACGAGCACAATGCGGATGGGTGAGTGACGTTTGATATATTGTTTATATGTCATTCTTTAGTGTTTTAAGTAGTTAAGTGTCAATTAGGATGGACTTTTTGAAGGTGTCTTTTGTAAGGCCGGAGGAGCCTGTAGATTTATTTAAATTCAGGGGAAATCGGGTACATGACGACGTAGCACCTAAGCAATGTAATTTTTGTAAACTGTCAGGTCACAGATTACCATGTACAAAGTGGGTGCCAAAGAGTTGTTTTATTTATAAGAGATTTGTAAATTTGGCGCGCTGTTGTTCAGAATGTAGATGGGCGATGATTCAAGCAAGAACTAAGTTTTAGGAGTAGCAGAGTAGAATTAATACTAACAGTAGAGCTATAAGCAAGAATGGTTGAGACACGATAAGCAGCGGAAGCAGCGGCAGTGACTACAGCGGAAGATGTAGCCACTCTAAATGAGCAAATACGGGTATTGTTGGAGGTAGGATAAGGGAAAAAATAAAAATATGAAGAATTAGCAGGGAGATTTGAGGCATTGTAAGTAGGGGAAAGTAAATTGCAGGTCAAAGAGTGTCACAGACCGTTTGACCCAGCAATTGTGGCATTGATTAACCCCTTTTCAGTTAAACAATGGAGGAGGTGCCGGTATGCCTTAATGACATCATCACAATGGCTGAGGCCAATGGGTGGTCAGATGTTGTAATGTTGAGAGTGGCGAAGTTACGCCTGATAGGGGATGCCAAGTCGTACATACTGTACCATGACACACTGAACAATGGGGGGACGTTTGCAGAGCTTGAGGCTGGGTTACGCCAGAGGTACCAAAAACAGAATAGTACCAGTTTTTTTTGGGAAAAATTAAGTGTGTTAGTTATGAAAAAAATGAGACTGTGGAGGTTTTTTTCAGACAGGATTCGACAGCTGAAGACACAAACGTACGATCTGTCGCAGAATGGGGAGACTAATGAAGTGCTGTTACAGGAGGCCGAGAACAGAGCGTTAGATGTGTTTTTGCGGGGAGTACCGCCGGAGATGTCACGTCGGGTGAGAATGGAGAAACCCAGTGATCTTGCGGCGGCTCTAAGGATTGCCACATACTGAGAGGAGGTAGATTATGCGACGAAGCAAAGGGTGGAGCTTAACGTTCTGGCAGCGGAAATTAAGTGTTTTAGTTGTGGCCAGGTAGGGCATATTAGGAGGCAGTGTCAGCATTGGTTGCGGTGTTACTCGTGTGGGAAAATGGGTCACCGGGCAGCGAACTGCAGGAACAAATGTAGGGGGGAACCTCAGCGACAGCAGCCGTTAAGGGGCTCCGGAACGCCCTATACTTGCAATGTTAAAATAACGCTTATAAATTACATCTTTCCTCACAAAGTACATATTTGAGGTAGGAAGTTGAACTTTTTACAGATTATTTATTGGAATATGGGCTACAACTTAACACAGGGATTTTACAAAATTTTAGTTCAGTTATTAAAGATGATTTTTTTTCCATTGTAATGAAAATTCACAACATTTTTTTGCAATTTTTTATTTATATATCAAAAATATACAGTTTTTTGGAAAAAGGCTGTGTTAAATTTTGCAGAAGGTGCTGTGTAACATTTACTGAAAGTTTGAAACAAATATGTTTGGAAGATCCTTAGAAAACATGTAATTAGTATGAGAAAAGAAAAGTTTTGGGAATCGGGCGACAAAGATTGGATTAACTTTTTAGTGCATTCCAGGTCCATACGATGGATTATCTTCATCCTCTGCAAACTCCTCCTCCAGCTTCCTCTTGTTCCTCCTCCTGTTTACTCTTGCTTGTATTTCTAGACTCTTTACAGCCCTGTCTGCAGCCCGAAGGCGTTCCTTGTCTAAAGCAAGCATCGCTCGTACCATGTTAGAACCTATCTTCATTCCCATATTTCTAAATACCTTTGGCTTTCCAACATTTCTCCTTTTCTTAAAAGCCTTCAGAGGATTTCTAATAACTTTACTTTTACTCATTATTATACTTCAACAAAACAGAGACTCAAGAAACAGAATTAATTACGAATATTTTCGAGATAACGACAGAGTAAATAAACATGAAACAATCGACAGTCACACCAGCGATATATATTGAACCATCACAGGTTAGCCACAACACATACTTTATCTCACATCACTAAAATGTACCTGATGAACACGGACGTTAATAATAACACAATTTGACAGCAGTTTAACAGCGCCACAGTGGGTCACGCCCATGTAGAACATATTTGAAAAAAAATTTAAAAATAGTTGTAGTCTTCGGAATTGAATAAATTATATGTCTATTAAAAGGTAATAGTCTGCAGATTCAGAAAACACAAAAAAGGAAAAATTGAAGTTTTCATGATTTTGAGCCTTTCCGGAGCCCCTTAAACGAGAAAGGACTGCTTCAACCGTCGGAGGGTGGTCCCAGTGAAATTAGGTAATGTGCCTGTAGGTGCACAGACGGAATGCTGCTTATTGGGCTTGGTGAACGGAAGGGAACAGAGGTTTCTGATAGACATGGGGGCACACGTGTCTGTTATTAGTCTAGCCCTGGTTAGCAGGAGAAGGCTTGAGCCACCATGTTATAGGTTACATGGGGTGGGGGATAATAAAGTGGAATCATTGGGTACGACGGTACTTCAATTTGTGATCGCAGGAACGAAGTTTAGTGAGCAGGTAGAAGTGTTACAATGTGTGGGTGAGGGGTATTCGGTGATTCTCGGACTGGACTTCCTTGACAAACATCGTGTGAAGATAGACCTTTGGCAACAAACAGTGGATCTCAGTGGAACAATGTTTTGCATGGGGGAAACGGTTGCAAATCGACGAATGTCGCAAGGTGCACTTAACGCAAAGGTGACGCCAGCTAAACTGCGAACGGATTCATTAAGGTTCGTTCAGCAGGATAACATACCGGCAGGTACAGGAAAGGTAGTCTGGGTTTCGATAAATACGGACTTACCAAGGGAGACTTTGTACATGGTTGAGCCACTCTTGAGTAATGAGGAGTTGGATAATGCGCACTGTTTTGTGTGGAGGAGTTTAGCTCACGCAAGTTATGTGGAAGGAGATTATAGGGTTCCTGTAAGTACAGATAACTTCGGCAGAGCGGATTTTAGCTTGTCGAAAGGGTTGTTATTGGCCACATTGGGGGTTTTTGATGAAGATGACCTCGATAGGGAGGATTTAGAGGCGAGCCATAAGCAAAACGTCGATGCAGCGCAATTGAGGGGAAAATTACAGCATTTGGAGCGAGGCGACAGGGTTGCGTTGGAGGAATTATTACTGTCATTTAGCGATTTATTCGGAACAGAGAGTAGGTCACCGGCAACAACGATTACGAAACATCACATACCAATGGAAGATAATACACCAGTATTTAGGAAACCATATAGGGTAGCACGTCATATGCAACTGCTACTAGAGGAGTTTATAGAACAACTACTACGGGATGGAATCACAGAACATAGCGATAGTCCGTATTCAAGCAATGTAGTTCTCGTACCTAAGAAGTCGGTGGATGGTACAAGTAAACATAGGTTTTGTTGTGATTATAGGTTTCTGAATCCTGATTCCGAATATCACGGACACATTGGATAATCTGGGACAATGTAAGTATTTTACGACGGTGGATTCACGGAGTGGGTACCATCAGTTGGAAGTAGCGCCTGAGGATAGGGCAAAGACAGCTTTTACTGTTCTCGGGGGACACTATCAGTATATACATATGCTGTTCGGGTTGAAGAATGCACTGGCAACTTTTCAGTGATTATTAGATGGAATTTTAAGGGGGCTGAAACCAAAGACATGTATGGTTTACCCATATGACATTATAGTATTTTCGAAGGATATACCAGAACATGTATCACGGTTAAGACAAGTCTTTAGAAGATTGCGGTCGGCATGGTTAACATTAAGTTTAGAAAAATGTAATTTTGCGCAGACGCAGGTCAAATGTTTAGGTCATGCAATTAGTGAACAAGGGGTTCAAACCAATCCTCGGTTAACAGGGGCAGTTCAAAATTTCCCAACACCACGTACAATGAAGCAGCTACAATCGTATATTGGGTTATGTTCATATTATCGTAAAAAAAATGGTTCAAATGGCTCTGAGCACTATGGGACTCAACTTCTGAGGTCATTAGTCCCCTACAACTTAGAACTGGTTAAACCTAATTAACCTAAGAACACCACACACATCCATGCCCGAGGCAGGATCCGAACCTGCGACCGTAGCGGTCTCGCGGTTCCAGACTGCAGCGCCTAGGACCGCACGGCCACTTCGACCGGCTATTATCGTAAATTTGTAACAGATTTTGCTAAAATAACCGAGCCGTTAACAAAGCTTTTAAAGAAAGGGGTTAAATTTCAATGGACAGAGGAATGCCAGCAAGCTTTCGATTAATTAAAAATGAGATTAGTTTCTGATTCGGTGTTGGTGTTTCCGAATTTTGAAGAAGACTTCATCTTATCCTGTGACGCTTAAAATGGCGCAGTAGGATGTGTTTTGGGACAAATGGTGAATGGACAGGAACATCCGGTGGCGTATGCTTCCAGACAGTTAAATAGGCCAGAACGGAATTATTCCACAACGGAAAAGGAGATGTTGGCTGTAATATACGGAATAACGTATTTACATTGTTACCTTTATGGTAGGAAGTTTAAGGTCGTGACAGATCATGCAGCGTTGAGATGGTTACTGGGACTCAAGGATTCTTCTAGTCGGTTGACACGGTGGGCTCTAAAATTAAGTGAGTTTGACTTTGAAGTAATTCATAAGCCAGGGAAGAAACACAGGAATGCAGGTGCATTAAGTCGCAAGTTAGACGCATTAGAAGTAATGGGGAAGAGTGTCGCGGAATGGCAAAGAGCACAAGCAGAGGATGAGGAGTGCCAGGGTTTTTGAACTCAACCACATTTGATTGTGGGGGGAAATTTGTTGTGTAGAGTTACCAGGTGTGGACCACGGGTAGTGGTAGCGAAATGTTTGAGAGAGGAAGTCTTACAGCAGGCCTATGATGATGTGCTGTCAGGGCATGGGGGTCGTCGAGCAACGGAAAGACGAGTAGCAGAACGATTTTGGTTGTGCACTCGGAGAAGGGATGTGGAACTATACGTAGCAAATTGTGTACCGTGTGCGCAACGAGCGGATGTGACGCGTGCAAGAATTCCATTGCAACGGTTACCAGCGGCTTCGAAACTTTTCGAATTCATAGGACTTGATATCTGCGGGCCATATAACAAAACACCGGCAGGGAATCGTTACGTTTTAACTATAATTGATCACTTCTCGCGGTTTCTAGCCATGGTCGCAATACCAGACCAACAGGCAAGTACAGTAGCTGGTTATTGAAGTTTGGGGTGCCTGATACCATAATTACGGATCAGGGAACGAACTTCAGGTTCGAATTAATGTCACAGTTGTGTCGGTTATTGAGAATTAAAAAATTATGGATCAGTCCATTTCATCCGCATGTGGTTGGGAGACCGGAGCGAGTACATGAGACAATTTCAAAAATGCTAAGTTATTATGCGAATGGAAACCATGATAACTGGGATGTTTACATTCCGTACGTGGTATCGAGTTATAACACCAAAATACATTTGGGGGTCGGAATGTCACCGTTCGAGGTGGTCTATGGAAGAAAGATGCCATCACCATTTGAAGTTCTATGTCCGAAATCGGGAGCTAAAGGGGACGCAGCGAGGGAATTTGCATGGACAAAACGTGAAGTCTGGAAGAGGGTACAGAAGGCCAATACGAAGGCGTTGGAAAGGCAGGAAGAAACGAATAAGCGGTTGGGACCTTTACCACAATACAGGGTAGGTCAATGGGCACTGATCACGAATCCATATACACCTAAGGGAAAGACGAAAAAATTCGCGATGAAGTACCACGGCCCATACCAGACCGTGGAGATGACTTCGCTTGTAAATGTTAAAGTGCAGCTGTCAACAAAAACATCCATTATCTAGTGAGTCTGGGTAAAGCGTTTTAAAGGAATGGTGGACGGATTATCTCAATTACAAGGAAGTGTCCCAACTGGAGAGACTAGGTAAAGCAAACGGAAGAAGAAGGTCGCGGCGGAGGGACAACAGCGGATGCACAACGTCCGTATGCGTCACGGTCACTAAGGGAGTAAATTATTGTATGTGTAATGCTGTATGGCATGTTTACATTTTGTGTTTTGTATCAAGGGGTAACTTGCGTTTTTTTGTGTTTTTTTGGGTCAGATAACAGTTGCGTTTTCTTGTTTGTTGTTTTAGTTTTGTCATTGTATGGGGGAGATCATTTTCAGAGAGTTCGATAGGGGCAGAGTGTACTGGGCAGAGTGTACTATCGGAAACTTTTTGAGGATGTCGTACGATACTGTGGTAACTTGTAGTGGGAAGGGGTTCTGCAGATATTGCCAATGCAGGATCTGACATATTTAAACTCCATGTTAAATCCAGAGTTTTTGGAAACATTGCATTCCTTTATCAATGCACAGGAAGGATCTATCACGGTTAATGAATTATTAGAAGACATTAGAACGTTACAACAACATCGGAGCAACAGTATAATGACAGTGAGCATTTCATCCACAGGGTGTGCCGTTTTTCTATTTTTCTTGAGTATAGCTTTATGGAGAGCGTGGAGACGTGCACCAGTAGAGGAGGTGCCAACACATCAGTTATCTACGGCATGGGTAACCAGTGCGAACAGTGTATAGGTGTAGAATTAATGTTTTGATGTTCTCGTTAGGTTTAGTCCGTAGAACTACGTTTTGTGAACAAGGTGTGTTAGGCAGCCACAGGCCACATCTGTTATATTTCGATTCGGGACGAATCTTGTTGAAAGGAGAGAGGCGTGCTAGCGCTAGTATTAGTCTTAGTAGTAGGAAAGAGGAAATTTTATTAAAAGTCAATGATCGCGCGGTTGGACGCTGGAATCTGGGGCCGCTGGCAGAGAGTTGAAACAGTCGACAGCTAGTAGGCCAGGAAATGCAAACATGGCACTCGCGAACGCTGTGCTGCGACGGTGCTATTGCGCGCACGAATTGCTTTGTGTGAAGCAAAACCGAAGCAGCAAACCGCAGCGTTGCTTGAAGTTATTGCGATATGAGGCGAGGAACAAGACCAGAGCCAAGTCGAGACTTGTAGATGGCTGACGTTAGGGAATTTATCTCTGTCTCTCTCTGACACTACGACAGAGGCGGGGGGAAAAGCAGTTTAAATAGTGAGGTACTTTTACCTTGGGACATGGTGTGCTAGGCTAGTCGAGCATCGGGACGGACCTGTGCTGGTCCACGCTTATAGGGGCCAGTCTGGTAGCAATGTTGTAAATATTCTATGTAAATCTTACTTTATTTCAATGCACTTGTTCGGGCTGTATTCCGCCTCCGGGGACGCAACACCGGAACGTGACGGAACTGCATCTGGATACTTGGAGATCGCACGGTCAGCCTGAAGGAGGGCGGTGGCAACAGTCTGCAGCATCCAGGACGGGCCACGTTCGCTTCCCACCTGGCGTACCGGGGTCCGGGCGGGAGGCATGGCAGCGCTGGAGCAGCGCCAGAGACAGCAGCGGCAAGTTGCGGCTCAGCGTCCAGGAGGACGTGGGTTCGAGTCCGATCCTGTCCTGAGAGCAGCAGCAGCTGAGGGCCACAGGTGACCAGTACACCAAGCTTAGTCCCATGGTCGGACAGACAGGCCAAACGGGGCAGATGGTGGTGAGAACCAGGAACTGTACCAGTCTCCAAAATAGCGGGCAGCGGCGCGTCGCCAGTCGCTACACCGTGGCAGTCGAGGGTGACTGCGCGAGTGCAGCTGAGTTCCAGCTGAGTGGCCTTGCAGACGGCAGCAGCGGTGTCAGCATACCCGGAGTTACTGAGCTGGCTGGACTCGCGGCACAGCGCGTGGGCGGCCGCCGACACTACGCTGTACTCATCGAAGCACTGTAAATTATGAGAATGAAGTACTGCCACCAAATACCGCTGTATCACTCTGCACTGCCCCTTGACACTCTTGGACTTGCTTGGCCTCCTGAGGAAAGACGGCAGTGGGTCCCGGCTTCAGCTCGGTCATCTGGAGTCCTGGGTTCGACCATCCCAACCCCCCTGCTTGTTTTGGTATAGTCACACCGCCTCTCGACTGCTTCCATCTGTTTGGCAGTAAACAAATATAATCTCAGCTTGTTCCCGTCATGAATACCGGACCATTCTGCTGCTTACAGTATGCTGTATCAGTCACACAGCCTACAACACACAAGGAACACATGGCACATGAACTTGCATTCTGTGGCAACGATGCATTGCCGGATACATGTTCATAGGACCTTTTCTCCTCCGTTTCCAGTCAGGAATCCGTCCCTGCTGCTTTGTTGGTGTTATTAATGTTCACACTGTGTATCTGACAAATACTTACTGGGTGGTTGCTGCTGCTCTAAATGTCTTTTTTGCAACACTGGTGAATTCATGAGGCTACTGCTGGGCAACTGATGCTGTCAGTGCTCATTCAATCAGTAATATAAAATGCTACTCCACGTGGAGTCCCTCCGGCTCAGGAGTCCATTGACTGAAAGGTGTCGATCTTCAAACGTTACTGGATGCCTCCAACACTAGACCAGTGGTAGCGGATGGAGGAGGGGGAAGAAGTGAGAGAGAGGGCACGAGACAGAGAGCGCTATTACGCAAGAGACCAATTATTAATCAATTAATGACTTTGTTTTCTTATCAGGAATCGGAGGTCTAGTCGTCAGTCAGAAAGAAATTGTCGGGGAACATATCCTGTGAAATTAAGTTTCAAGTTTTGTCGAACTGTTTCTTGGCAGACACACGTCATGTGAAAGTTACTTTCGTCCCTAAGTTTTGCACAGCAGTATATGTTAAGGTGTTCTTTAGTTCATTTACACATGGCGTATCTCTAAAATTCTGTGTACGATAACACAAATATTTCTGCTTGTGTAATGGATGTCAGAGGCAAGAGCGAAAATATAAAGAGCGCTCAAAAAGTTCCCGTGTGAGAACTTTGCTGCAGCGTATATGAAACGTAGCGCAACTCCGATGAGGGTACATACGCACCGACTTGTAGTCAATTGATTACTGTGGCCTTCGTGTCTTTCTGAAGTACATGCGGTTAGTGCGGGAACGTGAACTAAGGCGACGTCATTACCAGATGCTTCCAAACACGACCAACGTGCTATTATTCTCTTCCTGACTGCCTAAGGACAAACACCCGTACACGTTCGTCACAGAATGCAGAAAGAGTTTGGGGTCAGCTGGTCTGTCTAAAACCACCTTCTGGAAAAACCGCAACAGGGGATACCACTGCTTCATGATAATGCTCGTCCCCATCGCACAAAGGTCATAACGCAAAAGTACGCCAATTCAAGTGGGAAACACTCGAGCACCCGCCCTATAGTCCTGATCTTTCCCAATACGATTATCACGCCTTCAGACCCTTAAAAGGGATCGACCATTCCTGTCGGACAAGGATGTGCAGCAGGCTGTTACGGACTCCTTCATGGAGCAGGACACGGTGTTTTGCCAAACAGGTATCTTCAACCTGGTGCGCCTACGGAATGATTGCCACAGTGCTAATGGCGATTTTGCCTGGTTTGCACACCGATTCTGGACTTATGGCATTCGAACGCAGACTTTTTGATCATCCCTTATATTAGCTTTTCAAATGACTCAACTGGACATCGGAAATAGCGTTCAACACATCACACAAGAATTTCGGAATTGTACTTTTGGGCACATAGCATTGATATTAGAGAGACAACAGATGACAGTCAGATCAAAGTGTCACTTATAGTTTCATTCGGGGCAGTCGGATTTCTTAATAGAGTTCAATATACAGATTAGCAAGTATTCAAAATCTGCTTTTGTTATTCGAAATTGGCTCACATATGTGTATGGAGAACCGCGTTTTGACATCAGAAGACATTGGAATTCGAGAATTGGTTTCAGTTTTGGACACTACCTCTTGGCCAGAAAATCCTGATGAAACTTATGTAGAATCAGAAATAAAAAAACTTGTGTAAACGTTTTCAGCTCAACGAACGACAAATCTTAAGAGGATTCCATGAATATCTTGCTGAGGAGAAATGCCCAGTGGCTCTCCTGCCCCTTATTAACTCTACGAGTAGTATACAAATTTCGACAAGTGAATGTGAAGATGAACTTGATCATGAATCCAACAAGAGTGTCATTGCATCTGAATACAGTAGCAAATCTTATGCTCATCAAGTTGGTTGGCTCTCCACTAAGAATTTTCAAACCTGTGGATTATACGAATTTATGGTTCCTGAAAGGAAGACATCTACCGAGCGCCATAAAAAGCAAGAGGAGAAAGCGCGAATATGGCAGTGATCAGCTTCTTTTACCGGTGTGCAATTTCCTGTAAGCAAGTCAGCAAAATGAAACACTACCACAATGCTGCTTTGCTTAATTTTAAAATGTAAAATTATTGCAAGTACTGATTGCAGTTACCACAAAAAATTAACAAGCTGCAACCTTCAATTTAACTAAATTTCAGAACGTTCAGTAATACCCAAATAATATCTGTGTCAATCACATCTCATCAGAATGGACAGCAGATCTCTTTGTTTGGTTCCGCGTGAAGCACAGTCGGACTCTGCGTAACTGCCGAAAATTGTAAGATCGTGATGTCTTGTCGATTACAAGTGAGAGTACCCCTTAAAAATTTTATAAAAAATGCGCTGGCCCCCTGCCAAACTGATATGTCGTCTTCTACTCCTGTGGGAGAAGTGAACTAACTGAATTGCAGTGCAACAGTTACAGGAAACCACTGAAGAACTATAACACTGTTGCTTCAAGGAAGGAACTGTCAGTACAATGTTTCAAACCATTTGTTACCATTTCACCTGATCAAATGTGAAAAAATATAGCCATCACATTAATATTAACAGTTTCAGAGAAATTTGGTTAACTGTGCTATAACACATGCAATACTATTTATTTTACTTTATTTGTCTGTTCATTCGTTCTTAGAGCTCCCACGTTGCCGATTTGCTTTGTGTGAAAATAAACAACGTGCTTTGTGTTTGGTTTCTACCTTGTGATTGCGTTGTATTGCGCTTGTGTTGCACTGTGATTTAGAAAATTCTGACAAGCAGAAAATGCAGCAGAAGAGAGTTCGTTCGCCTAGCGACAATCCTTTACATCGAGGTGTGCCGCTAAACAACCAGGCAGTGGAGTTACTAACAAGGGAAACTCCCCATCACACCCTCCTCAGATTGAGTGGTAAGATGGTCCTGTGGACAGCCCGTCAAAACTGAACGTACATCTAGCATGAAAACAGGAAGAATGCCTGCTGAACTGCGAAAACAAAGTAAAATAGAAACAGTGAATGATACAAGATCAAGAACTGCAATAAAGAGTAGCCTAAAACGATTATGGTGTCGTGGGTAAGGAGTGATGGTGTTGACCTGCCAAGCGGACGAGCTGTGTTCAGTACCCTTGTGCCCTTTATTTCTTAAACCGGTGTGAACTACGTTACAAAAAAGAAATTTACCAGTCAAGATTTCCAAAACGGAACACAATTTCAAAGGCGTTAAAATCATATGTTTTGACAGAGTACAGAGAAACTGTATGATTGTGAAACTGCTCATTTGTTGCAGCTTATGTGACAAACTATTATGTTTTCATCATTTCCACGGAAGTGATCACATTCACGTTCATACGAGCACCTATATCGGGCAAGGAGGCGTATACCACTCAGCAGTCGTACAAATTAGATGCGCCGATAAGAGACACCTATCGTATGGCACACATACTGCCACTAATGCCGTGTATGACACACCAGATGTGTCTTCTGGTTGAGGATTCGGTTGACTTGTCGCCTTGTCATCAAGCTTTACGGTTCCCATTCGAAAGACATTTCCTTTCAGCTGCTAATAGAGTAGTTGTGCGGAATCAACAGTCATTATAGATCACCTTAAACCTCGTTGTTGCAAACGGACGTCGCACCGCCACACAGATACAAATCTGAATAAAGCGCGAAAAAAAAAGAAAAAAATTGGTTTGAGTGAGGTTTGAACAGCGCTCGCCTGGTTGATAGTCTAACTCCATAGCCACCTTTTTTTTCATTTTGTTCGTTATTGATCGTTGTGTTTGGTCGTTGCGGACGTCGTAAGGCATCCTGTTCAAGTTCGGTGGTTGATCCTTCCACTCAGTTTTTTATTACAGAGGTCAACCGGCTCTCTAACCGAACACGCTGAGTTACCGTGCCGGCTGTTAACCCTAACGCCACCGCTTTCTCGCCCAGTTGTATATTGCACTTCCTCTTCTTGGACCGGTCACTGTCTCTACGTATTTTGCTTTTTTTTTCACAGTCCAGTATCTCTTCTTCCTGTTTTCATGCCTTGATCTGTCTTCGGTTTATGACAACTGTCCACTGGGCCCTCTTACCACTCAATTTGAGGAGAGGGGGGGAGGGGGAGGTGCGATGGGGTGTTCCCTTGTGAGGAGAGCTCGTGAGTTTTACGAGCAGGAGAGAGAATTCGTAAGTATTCATGAATAGTGATCAGTTTCTGCCGACAAGTAGTGGAACACACAACAAAAACCCTTGGAATTAATACAAGAACAATAGTAAGTAATGGAGTGTTGTTGAAAAGTTGTAGACGTAAGCCGCAATTAATTCGAAGTATCTGGATCAGATAACGTACGTTCAGTCACACCTGGAAAGAAGAACAAGAAGCATCACCTTGTCACTGGCTTCGACCCTTTACAGACTGATGCAATTCGCAGGCATATTTATACTTCATACACTAGGAAAGAGCTTACTACTGTGCTGGTGTTGTTAAAAGAACGTTAACTTTGCAGGGCTTGGAAAATATCACTAAAATATGTCAAATCTGCCATTTCCTTCTGTAGCCCTAAACCTAAATTATTTGGTATACATAATTGCATAGACTTCCGCAGTCAGAATCACTTGATCCAAAAGTTTTCTGAGTATCGTACCACATCATAATGTAAAAACTGTACTGGAGAAATCCCCATTTTGGCCACAGTTACAGCGGCCTTCTTCTGGATCCACTGACGACCAGAGGAACCAGAAGAAGGCTCTACTGGTGATCAGGTGTCCCAGAAGAGGGCCACTGTAACCATAGCTGGAACACTGGTTCCTCCACTACAGGTTTTTTTCTACACTAACATGCACTACGATACTCAGAAAACTTTTATGTCAGCTGTATTCAGAAGATGTTTGGAGCCCATGAGTGGATCATCATCCGAAGCAAAATCTTCAACACTCCCACCACAATTCTGCTGCAAGAGTACTGCTGCATCCCAGAGAAGTTCAGCACACAAATTGTAAATTCCAATCCCAGGAAGTAGAAGGATAGTATTGTTGACATTGCAACAAAACACTCTGAGCAGACATGGATTTGTGACACCGGTCAAGAGTCGTACGCATCGAACAGCTAAAACAGGGTGATCAAGCGTTAGCTAACATTTCGTAATTCGTGTACTTTGTGATACTAAGAAACTCACACACTGCAAATTTAACCATGCCTAGAAACCCAAGCGTGGGACAAAGCGAGCTAGGACAAGCTGACAGGAAAAGTAGTAGGAAGCAAACTTATCATTCCCCCCCCCCCCCCCACACTACGACTACTACAGAAGCGTAGCTGTAGCAGTATGAATACTTGAGCTTAGAGGCTTAGGGCATTCAGCTGCGCCACCATTCTGTCTCCATCTTGAACTGGAGACAATGACAGGCTTCTGAGTTTCAGAGAAACCGCAACCAGCCCTTGGTGATGGAAATCAGTTGGCAACCTGTTCACTGATCAGCTCATCAAGTTCTAGTATGAGGCACGCCATACCTGTGGCATGGCAGCTGCAGTAGTTGAGGAAAGTTTCAGCAATGCAGGGAGCTAGGGTCCAGCTAGCTTGCGCCCTTTGATCGACTTTGACCACCATCCTGGTCTACCCCTAGGGGAGGGGGGGGGGGTGAATGGGGCATTGCTGCTCGGCATCAGGACATCTAGCATTGGCTATCGCACACAAGTGCCTGACATGGGGACAACAGGATTGTGTGGGGGCACTTAGCCAACACGATACCAGCGGGTCTGGGTGGCCACACTCATCTTTGCTTGCTGACAGCCCACAGGCATTGCAGCAGCTGCCTCCACGACCCAGGACAACTAACGTCATCAGTGCATTTCGAAATCGGCTACATTTGCATGAACACAGTGTGACCTTGAGGTGGTCCAGAGTGCTCTATAAGGCAGCTTGAAGAAACCTCTGTCAATGCTACCACTGTTGCACTTCTTGCTCCAGCGTGAATTTGCCCTCTTCCTCTTGCTCGTCATGATCCATAGCAACCTAGAATAAGCCTGGTTGTTACAGTACTAAAAATTCTTTAATCAAGTCCATCAGTACCTTATTATCGTCAGTAAGGGGCCATGTAGTGGGGACATCCACACGATCCATTTTCGATTGCCTGCATGCACAAATTTAACTTATTACTAAATCCTTCAATATTATCCATATCAGTCAGACAATTTTCATTTCAGGGATAGCACTCGTGATGCACAGGGACCATTATTTTCAAACTGATTAAGTTTCGTTTTATTACCACGCTCAGTTTCAAATCAATAGTGTTACATCAGATTCAGTTTTTGTGTTACATAAATTCATGCAGTTTTGGTTTGGTTTATTGACAGTCCACATTCTCGCAGTTAAATTAAATTTAAATTCTCGCAGCAAGAAAAGTTCAGTACAGGGTGAAGTGCATAAGCGACAAGATAAAATAGACCTTCACATGCCATTCGCATTCTAACAGATATGTTTCAGATTACTGTCAGTTATGTAAGTTTGCTCATATTTCAAATGTACATGTTTCAAACTGACAAAAATAATTAATGTCTTTACTTCAGAGAAAAATGTTTTGTTGATGAATGTTGTTTCAAGTTGCCAGGAACCATATCAGAATTTCTAAGTTTTTCACCACACACAACACAAGTGTGGATTGGGCATGTTTTGTCACCACACCAAGAAAACCATTAGCGAAATAATTATCATTGTAGTGCCTCTGAACTACTTTCTGTTTCTTTTTCTGGCGCAATGCCTTCACTACTTGCACTTTAGGATGGACCATTCCATACAATGAACTTATCCATATTGAAAAAAGAAATAGTGTAATAATGCTGTAATAGAAAATACCAGTATAGGAAGCACATATTCGCCATTTTGCAGAACGCAGCTATAATAAAACAAAACTGAAATACTCAAACAATGGAAAGCCCAGAATGGAATAATAGGAATACTGTTTAACTTAAATACTTATTGATGTCTGACAGTGTTGAGTCCTCTGGCAGTGAACGAAATGAGCAATAACGTTTAAGAAGTGGCTACAAACTGGAACCAATATCAAAACAAGGCAATAAAAAAATAGGGACAATTTTGCAAATCCCATGAATGTTTGGTAAAAATACATACAGCCAGCTGTGCGAAAAAGGTGCAGTGCTGCAAAGAACTTCCATCCTAGCAGAATAGCCTGTGGAGTCGAGAACACAATTAACTTCACCAAAATTATAAAACAATACTGTGTAAGGAATTTATATTTAATTTCTGTGAAAATATCACAGCAATCAACATGTATTAAATAATTAAAGAATAAACAGGGTATTCTTACTTAAAATTGAAGGAAATAGATTACATTTAAGTTTTTTAAGAAATAAAAATTTGTGGTGCGTGCACCATTGAAACCACTTAATGTCTTACAGGAATATGTAAATGCTCACCTCACACTCTTCACTTTGTGGCTGAACACCAGTGTGTCATGTCACACCAGTTGTGGGACACTGCCATAGAACAATGGCTTGTATCTACCACTTTAAGGTCAATTCACACTGTCTATCTCAGCACCATCACATCACAGCACCATCACATCAAGTTGTATTCACACTGTCTGTTATGGCACAGCACATTAAGTCAATTCGAGTCACATGATCTCAAGTGACATGGCTGTCCTCAACTTTTTTTCGCAATCCTTGCAATCTTCACAAGATGATTTTCAACTGTTTGTATGCATGAAAGGCACATACATAACACGGTAGCATATATTTGTGGATGCTGTAGTTGACATTTGTGCTAAGGGCCTTGCTGCAGTGGTAACACCAGTACCCATCAGATCACCACTGTACTGTTGGGCTTGGCTATTGCTTGGATTGGTCACTGTCCAGATCTGTCGAGTGCAAGTAGGGTGCACTCAGCCCTTGCGAGACCAATTGAGGTACTGCTTGACTGAGAAGTAGTGACACTAGTCACAAAAACTGACAATGACTTGGAAAGCAGTGTGCTGACCACATGTCTCTCCGTATCTGCATCCGGTGATGCTAAAGGGCTGAGGATGACAGGGCAGCCTGTCGGTAATGTTGGGTCTTCAAGGACTGTTTGGACAGTGTTTGAAGTCTACATTTTTACGAAAATGATATTTATTGGAATCAATTTTTTTGTAATTCTTGAGTTTCTCCCGGCGTATTTGATAATCAAAATATCCACAGGTGTACTGCCGGTCTACAGTGTCCAACGGGCACAATATTTCGGCGATCATACATGTCGCCATCATCAGGTGAACTGACTGAGCTCCTGTGAACATGTATGATCGCCGAAATATTGTGCCCGTTGGACACTGTAGACCAGCAGTACACCCGTGGATATTTTGATAAATTTTTTTGCAGCTTACAGGGATAACTTGTACATTATAGAAGGAAGACAGAAGTGCAAAACAACACAAAAAAGAATGTTGATGTCATTATGTGGTGCAGAATGGAAATTTCACACATTATACAAGGATCTCAAGAAATAGGAATCTGCATTTTATATTTTACAAAATTGAAGCAGCGGTTTTTTTTCATTTGTTATGTCAACTTTCTCCCAAAATGACTAAAAGGAACACAGTATGATGAGCTGTCATCGCATCCTGTGAAAAACTGGTCTGTTTTAAGTTAAGTTTAGTTTCCAGTGCAGTGCAAATTTTTGTATAATAATCACATACCCTCAATACAGTTCCCTTCAAGGTGTCTGGGGTTTCTTTCCATCTTATATTTGGCTTTTACTAGTTCATGTGCATTATTTGTTCTGGGGTTAGGTAGTGAAACCACATAAATATTGACCACTTATGCTGACAAAACTGTTTCACATACAATCCAGAGAGCCACCTAACAATAAATGAGCCTGTTACTAACACATACTTACACAAACAACTTTAATAGATTCACTGATACATACATTGCAAGAAAGGATGTTTTCACGATTACAAAGCCTGAAGGTTTGTCCATTCTTTTTTATGCAATAGTACAAATGCCTGACAACTTGCAAATAAATTACACTTACTAAACGGGTAATACCGACACTACTTTTTTCGGGTCATTTTGCAGCCATATTGCTATGCATTACATTTTAAATATCAAATACAATACCGGTATGAATAAAAATCCACTTTATAAATGTAGTGGTGGGAAAGCAATTTAGTACACAAATGTCATAAAAGTCAGACTGCAGCCTCACTGATACAATTAATCCTTTGTCATTTATTATAAAATTTAATGGAAGAAGTAATGAATAACAAACAACTTATAACTGATATCAACCACGGAAACCACATCTACACGAAATATGGAGATCTGAACATGGCCATATATCACAAGGAAATGAACTTGGGAGTCATATGATCAACATCAAATGAATGACATCAGCTGTCAATACTTTCTACCTGAGAAACCTTGACGATGCCATGATGGGAAATGATGGGACAGGATGGCCAGTGTGGAAGCCACCATTTGAAATGCATTGCAGAATGTTTTGATGGGATGTGACATGAAGTGACATGATGGACAGTGTGAACTGGCCTTTAAAATTCACTATGCACACACAAACATCTCAAAAATGAGATCGACAGGCAATGCAAAATGGCTAAGCAGGGATGGCTAGAGGACAAATGTAAGGATGTAGAGGCTTATCTCACTAGGGGTAAGATAGATACTGCCATCAGGGAAATTAAAGAGACCTTTGGACAAAAGAGAACCACTAGCATGAATATCAAGAGCTCAGATAGAAACCCAGTTCTAAGCAAAGACGGGAGAGCAGAAAGGAGGAAGGAGTATACAGAGGGCATACACAGGGGCGATGTTCTTGAGGACAATATTATGGAAATGGAAGAGGATGTCGATGAAGATGAAATGGGACATATGATACTGCGTGAAGAGTTTGACAGAGCACTGAAAGACCTAAGTCGAAACAAGGCCCCGGGAGTAGACAACATTCCATTAGAACTACTGACGGCCTTGGGAGAGCCAGTCCTGACAAAACTGATTATTTTTGTTTAGATTAGATTAGATTAGATTAGAAACTTGCTTATATACATTTGTTTATAGGCCTAATCCTCGAAACGTTTTTGGAGAATCAGAGTCAAAGTATCTCGTTTAATTGTCCTTTTTTTCATTCCATCGAGTGAAATATATAATAAATAGCGTATACCTTAATTGCTTTAATACAGATCTCAGAAAAACAGCGGAATTTTAAATCAGAAACTTGCTTATATACATTTGTGAATAGGCTTAATTCTTGTAACGTCTTTTTTGATTTTCGGTAATTTAATTGATTTATTCTAGCTAAAGTATTATTTTTGCCATGAGTGAGAAGTGCCTGACTTGCCGTAGAATTGTTAGTTCTGGGGTTTGGTGTGATGGATGCAGTAGTTTTTTTCACTGGGGGGACTGCAGTGGCGTGGGTGTTGGGAAAGTGGATCAGGCTCATCAGTGGTTATGTAGGATTTGTAGCAGAGATAGGAAGATAGTGGAACAGGAGGGGAAAATTGCTGCCCTTCAGGCTGAGCTAGATCAGGCTAGGGAAGATCTGGACAGGTTAAGGAGGGAGAAGGGCAAAGAGAGGTGGGAAGTGGCAACAGGTAGCAGAAGGAACAGGCCTAGAACTAAGTCTGACAGTTTTGTGGTGAATGTCAAAAATAAGTTTGACCTGTTGCTTCAGTTAGAAACTGATGAGCCTCAAGCAGAGGTAGGTGTAGACAGGACACAACAAACTTTCAATAGGAAATTGAAAAAGAATGTAGGAAAGTCATCGAAAAGGAAGAAAGTTTTGTTGTTAGGCAGTTCTCATGCCAGAGGTGTAGGCCAACTTCTGCAGGAGGAATTAGGACCAGAATACCAGGTCACAAATTTTTTCAAACCAAGTGCTAGTCTGGATCAGGTGACAGAGGATTTAGGTTCACTCTGTAAAGGATTTACCAGGGAAGACACCGTGGTTATTGTGGGAGGGCCAGGGAACAGCATTGACAGAGATCCTGGGTACAGTATAGAGTGTGACCTGGTAAAGATTGCGTCGGCATCGAGACACACCAATGTTGTATTTGTATCTGTCCTGAGACGTCATGACCGGCCTCATTTGGACTCTTCTGTTGGGAGAGTTAATTTGGAGTTGGAACGGCTGCTTGGGTCGGGTGCGGGGGCTCATATTGGTGTGGTTCCTGTTGATTATCTCAGTAGGTGGGACTATACCAGGCACGGCCTACATCTCAACAGGAAAGGGAAGGGGAAACTGGCTGGGGTAATAGCAGGAAATTTAAGGGGGGGAGGCACTGCCATGAATGGTAAAATACCAGTGGTTACAGGTGTTGGAGCAGCACCTTTTTTAGGATAGGTAAGACAGAAAGATGTCAAGTTCTACGAGAGGTCAGGATTGAAACAAATCTTCAGTTTAGGAAAGAAATTAAACAGCACAATTCTAGCACATTTGATCCCCAATCACAGCTGTCAATTATAAATTTTCACCTATCACCAGAAATTTTATCTCCACCAAGTTGTATCTGAGTCCTAGGTAATTGCATTGATGAATTAAAGTCACCCAACCCAGTTGACATAATCTGCGTCTCTGAACACCATGTGACCACTGGTATAGGAACTAGGCCTAAGCACAGTGAGAAACTCAGACAGGAGAGTACTGCAAATGTTAGAATAAGGAAAGGTTCTCATAAAAGTATAATTAAAAATAATGTAAGTATATTTCATCAAAATATTGGGAGTTTAAAGAATAAAATACACTCCTGGAAATGGAAAAAAGAACACATTGACACCGGTGTGTCAGACCCACCATACTTGCTCCGGACACTGCGAGAGGGCTGTACAAGCAATGATCACACGCACGGCACAGCGGACACACCAGGAACCGCGGTGTTGGCCGTCGAATGGCGCTAGGTGCGCAGCATTTGTGCACCGCCGCCGTCAGTGTCAGCCCGTTTGCCGTGGCATACGGAGCTCCATCGCAGTCTTTAACACTGGTAGCATGCCGCGACAGCGTGGACGTGAACCGTATGTGCAGTTGACGGACTTTGAGCGAGGGCGTATAGTGGGCATGCGGGAGGCCGGGTGGACGTAAAGCCGAATTGCTCAACACGTGGGGCGTGAGGTCTCCACAGTACATCGATGTTGTCGCCAGTGGTCGGCGGAAGGTGCACGTGCCCGTCGACCTGGGACCGGACCACAGCGACGCACGGATGCACGCCAAGACCGTAGGATCCTACGCAGTGCCGTAGGGGACCGCACCGCCACTTCCCAGAAAATTAGGGACACTGTTGCTCCTGGGGTATCGGCGAGGACCATTCGCAACCGTCTCCATGAAGCTGGGCTATGGTCCCGCACACCGTTAGGCCGTCTTCCGCTCACGCCCCAACATCGTGCAGCCCGCCTCCAGTGGTGTCGCGACAGGCGTGAATGGAGGGACGAATGGAGACGTGTCATCTTCAGCGATGAGAGTCGCTTCTGCCTTGGTGCCAATGATGGTCGTATGCGTGTTTGGCGCCGTGCAGGTGAGCGCCACAATCAGGACTGCATACGACCGAGGCACACAGGGCCAACACCCGGCATCATGGTGTGGGGAGCGATCTCCTACACTGGCCGTACACCACTGGTGATCGTCGAGGGGACACTGAATAGTGCACGGTACATCCAAACCGTCATCGAACCCATCGTTCTACCATTCCTAGACCGGCAAGGGAACTTGCTGTTCCAACAGGACAATGCACGTCCGCATGTATCCCGTGCCACCCAACGTGCTCTAGAAGGTGTAAGTCAACTACCCTGGCCAGCAAGATCTCCGGATCTGTCCCCCATTGAGCATGTTTGGGACTGGATGAAGCGTCGTCTCACGCGGTCTGCACGTCCAGCACGAACGCTGGTCCAACTGAGGCGCCAGGTGGAAATGGCATGGTAAGCCGTTCCACAGGACTACATCCAGCATCTCTACGATCGTCTCCATGGGAGAATAGCAGCCTGCATTGCTGCGAAAGGTGGATATACACTGTACTAGTGCCGACATTGTGCATGCTCTGTTGCCTGTGTCTATGTGCCTGTGGTTCTGTCAGTGTGATCATGTGATGTATCTGACCCCAGGAATGTGTCAATAAAGTTTCCCCTTCCTGGGACAATGAATTCACGATGTTCTTATTTCAATTTCCAGGAGTGTAGATGAGCTTCTGGTTTGTTTAGAAGATTTAGAAGCTGAGGATGAAATAGATATACTATGCCTGTCTGAGCATCACATTGTTACTGATATGAAAAAGGTAAATGTAAGTGGATATAAGCTCTCTGCACATGTAATGAGAGAAAATATGGAGAAAGGAGGAGTTGCCATATATGTCAAAAGTTATAATTGTGCAAAAAGTATAGAAACAAAAAAGTTTTGTGTAGAGAAACATATAGAAGCATGTGCCTGTGAGCTTAAATTAAAGAAAGGCACATTAATAATTGTAACTGTATATAGGTCCCCATCAGGAAATTTTCATCTATTTCTGAAAAATTTGGACTCCTTGTTGTGCTATCTGTCAGACAGGGGGAAGCATATTATTATTTGTGGGGACTTCAATGTAGATTCTCTGAAAGAGGGTAATAGGAAAAATGACCTTGAAGTATTACTCGGTTCTTTCAATTTGACACCCGTTATTGATTTTCCTACTCGGGTGGTAAAGGATAGCAGCTCACTGATAGATAACTTCTTTATAGACCAAGATAAGTTTAACCAGATAAATGCTCAGCCCGTTGAGAATGGTCTTTCTGGTCATGGTGCACAGCTAGTTAAATATATGACATAGCTCCATTCAGCAATACTAAACAGTCCTCCAAAGTAGTACGTTCAGTCAATGATTTAACAATTGCAAATTTCAGGGAAAGCCTACAGCAGTTAGACTGGGATGAGGTGTACCGTGACCCTGATGCCAATTTAAAATATAATTTATTTCATGACATTTTTGTAAATGCATTTGAAAACTGCTTCCCCAAGAAAATAGTTAAATATACTCGTAAGAAACAATGTAACAAACCATGGCTTACTAAGGGTATAAAAGTATCTTGTAACCGGAAAAGTGAAATGTATCTGACAGCAAGAAAGAGTAGTGACCCAGAAACTATCAAACATTATAAAAACTACTGTGTTGTATTAAGAACAGTTATTAAAAAATCCAGGAGCATGTGTATCATGTCTGAAATCAGCAACTCTGATAATAAAATTAAAACAATTTGGAATATTATTAAAAGAGAAACAGGTCAACCAAGAGCAGAGGAAGACAGTATTACCATCAAATTGAATGAAAACTTTACGAACAAAAAGTCAGAAGTTGAAAATATTTTTAATAATCATTTTCTAAATGTTGTGGATATAGTAGGATCCAGGTGTTCATTAGAAGATGCTAGGCTGTTAATGGAAGAGGCCATACCTATGCAATTTGATACAATTGAAATCTCACCCACTTCTCCCTCTGAAATTAGGAAAATAATAAACTTGCTTAAAAGCAAAAACTCACATGGAATTGATGGCATTTCCAGCAAAATACTAAAAGCTTGTTCTCAACAGATAAGTAAGATTCTCAGCCACCTGTGTAATAGCTCTCTGGAACAGGGCATTTTCCCTGATAGACTGAAATATGCTATTGTTATACCTTTGCATAAAAAGGGGGATAGATCTGATGTCAACAATTACCGTCCAATCTCCCTTCTAACAGCTTTATCCAAAATTTTTGAGAAAGTAATGTATTCAAGAGTAGCTTCACATATCTGTAAAAATGAAGTACTAACAAAATGTCAGTTTGGTTTCCAGAAAGGCTTTTTAACGGAAAATGCCATATATGCTTTTTTTGTGATCTCTCAAAGGCTTTTGATTGTGTAAATCATGAAATTCTGCTAGACAAGCTCAAGTATTGTGGCATGAGTGGGATAGTGCACAAATGGTTTAATTCGTACCTAACTGGACGAGTGCAGAAAGTTGAAATATGTAGTTCTCATAACATGCAAAGATCAGCACATTCCTCAAACTGGGGAACTATCAAGAATGGGGTTCCACAAGGGTCATTCTTGGGTCCTTTGTTGTTCTTAATATATATTAATGACTTGCCATTCTATATTCATGAAGAGGCAAAGTTAGTTCTCTTTGCTGATGATACAAGTATAGTAATCACACCTGAAAAACAAGAATTAACTGATGAAATTGTCAATACTGTCTTTCAGAAAATTACTAAGTGGTTCCTTGTAAATGGACTCTCACTGAATTTTGATAAGACACAGTACATACAGTTCCGTACAGTGAATGGTATGATGCCATTAATAAATATAGACCTTAATCAGAAGCATATAGCTAAGGTAGAATATTCCAAATTTTTAGGTGTGTCCATTGATGAGAGATTAAATTGGAAGAAACACATTGATGATCTGCTGAAACGTTTGAGTTCAGCTACTTACACAATAAGGGTCATTGCAAATTTTGGTGATAAACATCTTAGTAAATTAGCTTACTACGCCTATTTTCACTCATTGCTTTCATATGGCATCATATTTTGGGGTAATTCATCACTGAGGAATAAAGTATTTATTGCACAAAAGCGTGTAATCAGAATAATAGCTGGAGTCCACCCAAGATCATCCTGCAGACATTTATTTAAGGATCTAGGGATATTCACAGTAGCTTCTCAGTATATATACTCTCTTATGAAATTTGTTATTAACAACCAAACCCAATTCAAAAGTAATAGCAGTGTGCGTAACTACAATACTAGGAGAAAGGATGATCTTCACTATTCAAGATTAAATCTAACTTTGGCACAGAAAGGGGTGAATTATACTGGCACTAAAGTCTTTGGTCACTTACCAAATAGTATCAAAAGTCTGGCAGATAACCAACAAGTATTTAAGAAGAAATTAAAAGAATTTCTGAATGACAACTCCTTCTACTCCATAGAGGAATTTTTAGATATAAATTAAGAAAAAAAAACAAAAAAAACAAAAAATATTTAAAAAATAAAAAATAAAAAATAAATAAATAAAAAACACAAAAAATAAAAAAGTTGTTATATTAACTTAAGTATGTTGTTAAATTAACTTAATTATGTCATGTATTGGAAAATTTGACTGGTTCCACATCATTACGAAATATTGTATTCATGATCCATGGAACTAGTATTAATCTAATCTAATCTAATCTGTACCATCTGCTGAGCAAGATGTATGAGACAGGCGAAATTCCCTAAGTCTTCAAGAAGAATATAATAATTCCAATCCCAAAGAAAGCAGGTGCTGACAGATATGAAAATTACCGAACTATCAGTTTAATAACTCACAGCTGCAAAATACTAACGCGAATTCTTTACAGACGAATGGAAAAGCTGGTAGAAGCTGACCTCGGGGAAGATCAGTTTGGATTCCATAGAAATGTTGGAACACCCCTGACCCTACGACTTATCTTAGAAGAAAGATTAAGGAAACGCAAACCTACGTTTCTAGCATTTGCAGACTTAGAGGAAGCTTTTGACAATGTTGACTGGAATGCTCGCTTTCAAATTCTGAAGGTGGCAGGGGTAAAATACAGTGAGCAAAAGGCTATTTACAATTTGTACAGAAACCAGATGGCAGTTATAAGAGTCGAGGGACATGAAAGGGAAGCAGTGGTTGGGAAGGGAGTGAGACAGGGTTGTACCCTCTCCCCGATGCTATTCAATCTGTATACTGAGCAAGTAGCAAAGGCAACAAAAAAAAAGTTCGGAGTAGGAATTAAAATCCATGGATAAGAAATAAAAACTTTGAGGTTCGCCGATGACATTGTAATTCTGTCACAGGCAGCAAAGGAATTGGAAGAGTAGTTGAACGGAATGGACAGTGTCTAAAAGGAGGGTATAAGATGAACATCAACAAAAGCAAAACGAGGATAATGGAATGTAGTCGAATTAAGTTGTGTGATGCTGAGGGAATTAGATTAGGAAATGAGACACTTAAAGTAGTAAAGGAGTTTTGCTATTTGGGGAGCAAAATAACTGATGATGGTCGAAGTAGAGAGGATATAAAATGTAGACTGGCAATGACAAGGAAAGCGTTTCTGAAGAAGAGAAATTTGTTAACATCGAGTATGGATTTAAGTGTCAGGAGGTCGTTTCTGAAAGTACTTGAATGGAGTGTAGCCATGTATGGAAGTGAAACATGGACGATAAATAGTTTAGACAAGAAGAGAATAGAAGCTTTCGAAATGTGGTGCTACAAAAGAATACTGAAGATTAGATGGGTAGATCACATAACTAATAAGGAGGTATTGAATAGAATTGGGGAGAAGAGGAGTTCGTGGCACAACTTGACAAGAAGAAGGGACCGGTTGGTAGGCCATGTTCTGAGGCATCAATGGATCACAAATTGAGCATTGGAGGGCAGCGTGGAGGGTAAAAATAGTAGAGGGAGACCAAGAGATGAATACACTAAGCAGATTCCGAAGGATGTAGGCTGCAGTAGGTACTGGGAGATGAAGAAGCTTGCACAGGATAGAGTAGCATGGAGAGCTGCATCAAACCAGTCTCAGGACTGAAGACCACAACAACAAAATGTACACACAGACAAGAAACGCTAGACTGAACAAACACTTGATTCAAACATGTTTTCCACACCAAATTTGTGGTGATCTGTCCACACTGTACAATGTGAGTGTGCAATGTGTTTACCACCCGCAGATTTAAGCTATTTTGTTCGAACTTCCAAAACATACTCAACAGTTTTGCACACATCGTCTTTCTCTCAAGATGGCATCCATTGAAAAGTGCAGTGACACAACGTTCATAAGTAGGCAAAAGTTAAGATAGTACATCATGTAAGAAGTGTCGGAAAAGGGTTGTAAAAGGCATTCTGTTTATGAAGTGCAACTTCTGGCTGCATGGAAGGTGTGCTCCATAGTGACACTGACTCTTTAAAAGCAGAATTCCCAGTACAGAAGCAAGAAAATTGTGACCTGAAACACAGGAAAATGTTTTTTGCAAAACTGCTGAGGTGATAGACGAAAATAACTTCGAAAATGGGCCTAATGATACAGTTATTAGCTCAAACAATGTGGCAATGGTCGTGCCAAATTTCACAATAGATGTTCGTACAACAATCAAGACCCACCAGCTGAACAAACACTTTAGCAATATATATAGCTCCCAGGATGGTTCAGGATAGATATCAAGGAAGAATTACAAAGGAGTCTTCATCCAAGTACGTACAAATTCTTAGAAGCAGCACTGAGCACGAAATTGTGAGTGAAACAAGAATTTTAATTTAATCTGCTAGCAATCTCTGCAAAACGTCTAGAATCGTATTGAATGTAATTATCTACAGAAGATCAGTCAGTGATCGGTATATAGAAAGAACAAGCCATGATTTAAATGAAAACTGTAACGATCTAGGAGCTGTGTTCATAAATCTGAATAAGTTCTCAATCATTAAATGTTTGGTAAAGATGTTCTTCATTTAAATAGGTCAGGATCCAAAAGTCTTAGTAAAATGTTAACGGATGCATATAAATTTCTGAAAAATAGGGGAAACTTATAAGAGATTATGGGGATGAGAAACGAGTATGCTTAAAACCACAAATAGGAAAGAATGTCCCTACATAATACACTTGAATACAAATGGTCTAAGTGCTCATTTTTCAAACAAATGTCATAAAGTGGACGAGTTACGAATTATTCTGTCTGAACATAGAAATATCAAAGCTATTTACTTCAATGAACAGTGGCTTGCATTTGATTATATTAAAATTCTTAATAAAATTGACAATTTCGAATTAACCAACAGCTTTTGTAGATGATTGAAATCACATGTAGGCTCTTGTGTATTTACTAATTCTAGTATAAAATACGAAATAAGAGATTATTTTAATCATTTTAATGAAGAGTATATATTTGAAAGCTGCTGTGTCTAGTTGAGGGACCTAAATTTCATAGTAGTTTCTATTTATAAAGTACCAACCAGCGAAAACGGCAATTGAGCTTTTCTGGTGAAATTCGATTGGCTGCTTGTAAAGCTTAGTAAAGAAAAAAGGAAAGAGAAAGTAATATCTGCTGACTTCAATATTAATATCATAGTTCAAAGCAGTGATATTTCAAAATAAACCGACTTCGGCATCAAAACAAACTTCATGAAACCCAAAAGAGTAAATATAATATTCTAACAAATTGTGTGTTTGAAGACGTTTATAAATTTTGATAAGATTTAAGAATTTCTGACCACTCTACATTATTCAATGAACTACAAAAAATTAACCAAGAAATTACATTTAACAAAAGCCATATGAAAAGGAACTTCAATGAAAAAAAAATCAGTTACATTTAGAAATAAGTTGAGAGAGGTTGGAGGGCCTTATACCAGCCATATTCCAAATAATAGTAACTTTAAGGATTTTTAGTACCTTTCTTGAAATATTTAATGAAACTATTGTGCTTAGAACCACATGTAACAAAACTATTGATCATTTTTAATATAAATGTTAAAAATTTCTGAAAAAACGTTTTATTAATTAATCAGTGCATGTGTAACAACAACTACACACCCCAGAACACATAATAACCACCGAGTAATTACAACACAATGGAGTAAACAAGAAAACTGTCGATATCAGTTAAAAAATCTGAACATGTTCCCTTAATCTGACATCAACACACAGTAGGAAGTCTAAATATACAGTCATTCCTTCACTTATTTCACAGGCCACAGTATCTTACACATGTTTCATGTCTGTCATTGCTAAGTGGTTTTGTGAAAGCTTTGGCTAACACTTCTTCAGAAGGCAGGTGTTCAACAATAATAACACCTGACTCAACATGCCGTCTTATAAAATATTACTTTATATCTAAATGCTTTGATATAAATTTAGTCCCTAGATTCTTGGCTAACTGAATGGCTCCTTTATTATCACAATATATGGTAAATGACTTTATGACACTGCTTGGATCTACCTCAAACGTAAATTGTCTCAACCACAGTAAATCTTGCACAGTCGATGCCAAGGCCATATATTCAGCTTCACAAGTAGAAAGTGCAATAATTTTTTCTCTTCTACTAGACCAAGAATTTTGCAATTTTATGCATGGAGCAGTTACAGAGTGTCTGTCATTGATTTTATTTCCCCAATCGGAATCACTGAAGGCTGTTATTTCTCTGTTGTCATCTCTAGAAAATTCTAGCTTATTGTCCGTGGTTTCCTTTAAATATCTAAACAATCTTTTTACTGACAACTAATGAATTTTTCTGAAACAGTGATTACATCTGTTAAAGAGATTTACATCGAAACACGTATCAGGTCTGGTAATTTGGAATGGATACAGAAGACTTTCTGTTGCTTCTTGCTATGGTGCCTTGATACAAGCTGATTTAACTCGTTCAGAGTGCAAACCAAATTCAAGTGGTGTTGGCACTGGCTTGGTTGCACTCATTCGAAATTTTTCCAGCACTTTTTTTTGCATAGTATTTCTGGGAGATCCAAATTATTTCTTTATTACAATCCTGTGTAATTTCCAGGTCTGTCTGTCCTAAATCTTTTATCTCAAAAAATCCCTTCAAAGAACTTTTGAATTTATCCAAAACAGTTCTGTCATTTGAGAACAATAACAAATCATAGACATAAAAACTATGATGACTAGTTTGGTGCTATATCTGTGAAAATAGATACATGGATCAGTGTTTGATCTGTTCAATTCCAGTTTTCTTAACACCTCATCAATTTTTTGATTCCAATTCCTACCAGCCTGTTTGATTCCATAAGTCTCCTTAGAGAGAAGCACTACTGATGTCTATAGGTTCTTTCGAACTGACATAGATGAGAGATATCTAATGGATGCATGCTTGACCACTTGTGCCAAGGTTTCCTGATAATCAACACCTTGAACTTAAGGGCATCCTTTTACCACTAGGCATGCTTTAAATTTTTCTGGTGCACTGCTAGCCCCAGGCTTCATTTTTAATGCCCACATAGTCCTGAGTGGTTTGTGTACCCTGGGTAGCTCTACTTCTTCAAATGTGTTATTTTGAACTGGAGATGAGAATTCTTTGCTAATTGCTTTTTTCCATTCTTCATTATTTGCACCTTCCAAAGCTTCTTTGACATCAATGTCTTCACTTGGAAGTCGTTCTTTCGAATAGTAACATGATCAGGCCAAGTCTTCAGTTTTGGTTCTCTGTTTGATCCTCGAGGTGTAGCCTCTTAAACTATGTTTTGATTTTCATGACCTTCATCTTGATCTTCAGTTTCTATTGAATCAGTGTCAAAGCCTTAAAAGGGTTCATTATCACTGTCTTCTGATTTAACTTCTTCTTCAGTTTGTGAAGTATTGATGTGCTGAAGAACTGCTTCTTATTCCAATCCTAAGGCATTTGTGGTTTCAGGTTACTCTGTCTTTGAGCTTGAAAAAAATTGTATTCACCAGGAACTTAACATCTCCGCTTACAATTATCTGGCCAGCCTCCCCGTTGAAGGATCGATAGCCTTTGGTTGCCTGACAGTAGCCTACAAATGTCAACTTCTGTGACTCCTTATCCCACTTCTTGCGATAGGGTTTTGGAATGTGAACCATTGCACTCCAGCCAAAAATTCTCAGATGTGTTAAACAAGGCTTTCTCCTATGCCAAAGTTCATATGGCATCTTATCTCTGAGTGTAGTGGATGGTGAACGATTTGAAAGGTATGCAGCAGTAGACAATGGTTCAGGCCAATTTCTGCTTTGGTAGGTTAGCACTGATCATTATAGTATTAGCCTTTTTAACCAATGTTCTATTAGCTCTCTCGGTAACGCCACTACGCTGTGGCCTGTAACGTACTGTAAGCTGGTGGATGATACTCTCAGAAGCCAGAAATCTTTTTAGTTTATCATTGACACACTCCTTTCCATTATCAGACCGCAAATTCTTCTTCCTGTCTGTGTTTCCTACATGGCTTTGAAGTTTTGACTTATCTGTGTCACCTCAGATTTTTTTTCAAAAAATAAACAAACTTGAATCTTGAAAAATCATTAATAAATGTGAGAAAGTAATGATTTAGACCAACAAATTTGTACTCCATTTGCCCACATAAATCAGAATGTATTAAGTCTAATATGAGTTATAATACCTTTTTCTAGTTTGAATGGAAGATGTGACTGCTTTCCTATGATGGACATCTCACAGGGGTCCTTGACCGCAATGTCTTAATTTAGTCGCATTTAAACCTTTTACAGCTTCAGCATACTTTTGCGATTCATATGTCCTAGCCAGTGATTCCATAAGAATCCACTATATTTTGAATAGTGTTTCATTTCACTTGTATTTAACCAATAGGTGCCATTCATAGGCAATGCTTTGGCAATTAGTTCACCTTCTATATCGTAGATGAATCACCTTTTTTTGTTAAAAGTCATTTTATGCCCTATGCCTACAATTTTACTAATTGAGGGCAAATTTACAGCTGAGTTTGGGAATTGAATTACAATTAGTTCACCTTCTGTGTCGTAGATGAATCACCTTTTTTGTTAAAAGTCACTTTATGCCCTTTGCCTACAATTTGACTAATTGAGGGCAAATTTACAGTTGAGTTTGGGAATTGAATTATGTGGTGTCACAGCCAGACACTGCACGTGCTAGGTGGTAGCTTAAATCGGCCGCGGTCCTGTAGTACATGTCGGACCCGCGTGTCGCCACTGTGTGATCGCAAACCTAGCGCCACCACAAGGCAGGTCTCGAGAGACTGACTCGAACTCACCCCAGTTGTACGGACGACAGAGCTAGCGATTAGACGTACGAAGCCTTTCTCTCTCATTAGCCGAGAGACAGAATAGCCTTCAGCTAAGTTAATGGCTACGAACTAGCAAGGCGCCATTAGCCTTACAGTGATTGTAATTAGAGTCTCACTTGTGTTCACCATAGAGATGTACAAGAAGACATTAAAGATAAGTATATGAGAAGCTCCGTTCTTTTCTTCATAGCATTAATTACGTATCCTGTTCCAGTACTTCACGCCCGTCTGCGTTAGTCTCGCATGCCTTGTAAGCCACCTCTATTTACAAGGTGTTGGCCCAGCTGCCGACACATCACATGGCGACGAGTCTACAACGGCTCTTGTGTTTTACTTTGCCCTAATTTCTTTGTGTCATGGCTTCGCCACAATCTCCAGATGTACTGTCCGAATTTTATCGCTTGCAGAATCAGCAGACGCAGGCGTTATTGGATGCCCTTGGACAGCTCGTCCAGGGTCAACGTGCGCTGCACACCGATGCGGCCGCCGCCGCTTCATCGCTACCGCCGCCACAACATGCTGTTGCACCTCAATTCAGACCCTTTGATGCCACCCACGAGTCATGGCACGAGTGGTCCCGTCAGTTCGACTTCCACCTAGCAGCCTACAGAATTCAAGGTAATGAGCGGCAGCCGTTTTTGCTTTCTTGTGTCGGTGTGTCCACCTACCGAGTGATAGTGAAGTTGTTTCCCCGGCGCGGCGTAGCAACTCTGTCCTACGAAGAACTTTTGTCTGCTTTAGATGCCTATTTCAAGGAAACAGTAAATGTCGTTGCAAAAAGGTATACGTTCTTTCGTACAAAACGTACGGCCGGTCAGACTAATAGGGAGTGGGTTGCGACGTTGCAAAGACTTACTAGGGAGTGTGCGTTTGAATGCGAATGTGGACTTCCTTATTCAGATACTATGGTGCGTGATGCAATAGCACAGAACGTTTCTGATGTTTGCATACGGGAACAGATTTTGAAACTAGTTAATCCCTCCCTTCAACAAGTGATAGACATATTGGACAGGCAAGACACATTTGACTTTGCTCAGGCCTCGTTTGAAACTTCGCCAGCAGTGTGTCACATAAACCGGCCCGCCGGGCCCGCTGCACGGGACGCTAGGCGGCCCTCGCGCACGTCGGCGCAGCGGCAGCCTAGCTCGCAAACACATGCGCCGCGTAAGCAAGCTAATGCAGTGAAGTCGTGCCCGCGGTGTGCAACTAGACATTCGCGTGAAAATTGCCCGTCACGCCAAGCTATTTGCTTTTACTGTCATAAGAAAGGACATGTCCAACGTGTTTGCCAGAAAAAGCTCAGTTCAGACACTCACACCAATTCCAGGCCCTTTGCTTCGCGCCGGAATCGAACCAAGGAAACTCAGGCTCGTGCACCTTCGCCCATGGATGTTCATGTCGTTCATTCCACCCCGTCCGGTGACAGTGTTCATTCCACAAAATGTGTGCGTCGACGTCGACGGAAGTCCCGTCACGTCGCACGTGATTCTGTTCCAGTGTCTGTTCCAGTTGCACAACACAGTCGCTTTTGTCGTCAGCAGGACAATAAACTTTTTGTAGACTTAGACTTTGCAGGCAAAGTGATACCATTCCAGCTCGATACCGGAGCTGCAGTTTCATTGCTCAATCACGACACGTACAACCAACTGGGCAAACCTCCGTTGCGTGCCGCAAATGTTCAGCTCAATAGTTACTCAGGCCAGAAAATACCAGTGTTAGGACAGTGCAGCCTTCTTGCAACATACAAGGGACAAACAAAACTTGTGTCATTTTACGTTCTTCGTTCTTCTGCTGCAGTGAACTTGTTTGGGTTAGATTTATTTCAGTTGTTTAACATGTCTATCGTAAATCAGGTCCTATCAGTGAATCAGACTGTGCCTTCAGCCAGTGTTTCTAGTCTATGTGAAGAATTTGCGGACATTTTTGCACCGAGCCTTGGATGCGCTAAGAACTATGAAGCGCATTTGGAACTGAAAGCAAACGCGCAACCGAAGTTTTTCAGAGCGCGCAATGTTCCCCACGCATTGCGTGATGAGGTCGCAAGAACATTACACGATTTAGAATCTCAAGGTGTAATTGAATGTGTGCAGGCTTCTCTCTGGGCTTCACCCTTAGTAATTTTGCCAAAACCTTCCGGAAAATTGAGACTTTGTGTGGACTTCAAGGCAACTGTGAATCCCCAAGTTGTGACTGCAACTTTTCCTTTGCCCCGCCCGGAAGATCTTTTTGACAAACTGTGCCCGGGAACATATTTTTCAAAGTTGGACCTAGCAGATGCGTACTTGCAAATACCGGTGGATGAAGAATCCCGGCGCGTCTTGGTGGTAAACACGCATCTTGGTTTGTATTGCTTCAAAAGACTGCCATTCAGGTGTGCGTCCTCACCTGCATTGTTTCAGCAATATTTACAAACTGTTTGTGCGTCGGTCCCTACTGCTGCGAACTATCTGGACGATATTGTGATCTCCGGAAAGACAGAAGCCGAACATTTGCACAATCTCCGAACATTATTTCAGGTCTTGCGACAAAATGGTCTTCGCTTGAGGAAGGACAAATGTGTGTTTTTTGCTCGGGATTTACCCTACCTGGGCCATGTAATAAATGCCCAGGGCATCCATCCGAGTCCGGAGCACCTCCGTGCCATACAGGATTTGCCGTCACCGCAGAACTTGAAACAACTACAGAGTGCGCTGGGTAACATAAATTATTATCATAAATTTCTGCGCAATGCTTCTTCCATTTCAGCTCCGCTTCATCGCTTACGCCGTAAAGGTGTTCCGTTCGTCTGGACGACGGAATGCGAACGCGCCTTTCGCCAGTTGAAATCGGCGTTGCTTTCACATACTTGCCTTACGCCATTCGATCCCCGAAAACCCCTTTTGTTGATGGTAGATGCATCGGCTTTCGGGATCGGTGCTGTGCTTGCGCACAAAGATGGATCGCATGATCGCCCTATTGCCTTTGTGTCAAAATTGCTCTCATCTGCGCAAAGAAATTATTCACAGATAGAGAAAGAGGCTTTAGCTCTCGTGTTTGGTGTTACTAAGTTTCACGATTTCTTGTATGGTCGTCACTTTACCATCATCACGGACCACAAACCTTTGACATCGCTTTTTCATCCGAACAAGCCGGTACCTCCGCGTACGGCGCAGAAATTCATTCGCTGGCCTATTTTTCTCTCGCAGTACCGCTACGATATCTTGTATCGGTCCACTGCTCAGCACGGAAACGCTGATGCGTTGTCCCGTTTGCCTGTTGCCGAGGATAAAGCATTCGATTCTTCCGAACTTGCTTGCATGTTCATTGATGCGGAAACCGATGACGTGGTCGCATCGTTTCCGATTGATTTTCGTCGTGTAGCTACGGCCACAGCTGTTGACCCTGTCCTTGCTACTGTTTTGCGTTTTGTTGCTACGCAATGGCCCTTGTCCAAGTCACGGATCGAGGATCCGCTGGTTCGCCGATTTTTTGCTCACAAGGAGAGACTTTTTGTACGACGTGGTGTTTTGTTGTTGCGTTCTGATAATGATCAGTCCCGAGTCGTGGTCCCACGTTCGTTACAGTCCTCTGTCTTACGGCTTCTTCACCAAGGACATTGGGGTATAGTGCGTATGAAACAACTTGCTCGTCAGCACTGTACTTGGTTCGGAATCGATGCTGCAATTACGAATATGTGCTCCTCTTGCGTGGCGTGTGCCGAACAACAATCCGCACCGCCACGGAAATTCTTTGCATGGCCGAAAGCCACTTCCCCTTGGCAACGCTTGCACATCGATTTTGCTGGTCCATTCTGGAATGCTCGTTGGTTGGTTGTGGTCGATGCTTTCAGTAATTTTCCTTTTGTTGTCCGGATGTCTTCCACGACGTCTTCTGCCACAATCCAAGCCTTGTCTGCTATCTTTTGCGTTGAAGGTCTTCCGCAGACTATTGTTTCCGACAATGGCCCACAATTCATGTCCGCAGAATTTCAGTCATTCTGCAAGGCCAATGGTATTCAACATCTGACGTCCGCGCCGTTTTCGCCTCAGTCAAACGGTGCCGCGGAACGGTTGGTCCGGACTTTCAAGTCACACATGTTGAAATTGAAAGAGTCGCATTCTCGGGAGGATGCATTATTGCTCTTTTTGTCCTCGTATCGCTCTCAGCCCCGCGATGGTCGCTCGCCGGCTGAGTTGCTCCATGGTCGTTCTCATCGAACCTTGATGTCTTTGCTGCATCCACCGCATCAGGTTCCTGTGCAGCGGCAGACTCCTGCTTTTGCTCCTGGCGACATTGTCTTCTATCGCACCTATCGCGGTTCACGGCGTTGGCTCGCAGAGCGCATTCTTCGCTGCCTCGGCCGCGCGATGTATTTGGTTTTGGGGGCCTCTGGTGAGGTGCGTCGGCATCTCAATCAGCTGCGCCTCTGTCGTCGCCCGGGTTCTGCCGCTCCCCGTCTGCTTTCAGCGACGGAGCCGTCAGGTCAGCGCCCTGGGGACCCATCTACTGGCTCGCCTCATCCCCAGGTGTTACCGACGCTGCCTTCCATTTTGCCTCATGGCGTCGCGCCGCCGCCGCGGCCGCCGCGGCCGCCGCAGCCGCCGCAGCCGCCGCAGCCGCCTCCGGCGCCGCCCGCAGTGGACGCTTCGCTGCAGCCGCCACGCGCCTCCCTGGGTCGCGCGCCGCCGATCGCTTCCCGTGACCAGCTGTCCTCCGCCATGGAACTCTTGCCCGCTCCGGACCAGATGTCGTCATCGCGCGTCGGATTCTCCGACCACATGGAGGTCGACCCTTCGGCCCCTCCTGTCTCTTTACGGGTGCATACACCGCATGTTGACGTGCACCCTGGACTAGGTTTTCAGGCGTTTCCTAGCTCCCCTCGGACCGAATGGCCGGGTGCGGGTGGCACAGCCTCGCCTGTTGTTAGGCTCCCCACCTCATCGCATACGTCAACATGGGGTCCTCCCCACGGTGGGCGGAAGCCTTATCTGACGACCGTTCGCCTATTTGCGGGGGAGGAATGTGGTGTCACAGCCAGACACCACACGTGCTAGGTGGTAGCTTAAATCGGCCGCGGTCCTGTAGTACATGTCAGACCGGCGTGTCGCCACTGTGTGATCGCAAACCTAGCGCCACCACAAGGCAGGTCTCGAGAGACTGACTCGAACTCACCCCAGTTGTACGGACGACAGAGCTAGCGACTAGACGTACGAAGCCTTTCTCTCTCATTAGCCGAGAGACAGAATAGCCTTCAGCTAAGTTAATGGCTACGAACTAGCAAGGTGCCATTAGCCTTACAGTGATTGTAATTAGAGTCTCACTTGTGTTCACCATAGAGATGTACAAGAAGACATTAAAGATAAGTATATGAGAAGCTCCGTTCTTTTCTTCATAGCATTAATTACGTATCCTGTTCCAGTACTTCACGCCCGTCTGCGTTAGTCTCGCATGCCTTGTAAGCCACCTCTATTTACAAGGTGTTGGCCCAGCTGCCGACACATCAAATTACATCAGATACTTCTACTTCTACTGTTTTATCACCAGTATAGAAGGTCAGATCAACACTTCCAGTAGTATCTGCTAATAAGCCATCACCTCCAGCACTGGTCAGTGAACTATTGCATGGCTAGACATTGTGAAGCTTCTTTCCATGATTAGTAATGTGAGTTGAGGCACAAAAACCTTGTCTGTGAGACTGTTTAACATCTGCAGCAGGAAAAGCTTTCTTTTGATGTGTCTGTTTCCTAAATATATATCAGTCATCATTATTTTATGATGAGTTTTCTCTTTTTTCGTCCTCGCTAGAACTGTATTTACCAATATGATTTGGTTTGTTGCACTTGTAGCATTTAATAATAGGTTTTATGGGCCTTTTCTTATTTGTATATTGAACAGATTCTTCATTTCTATTTGTCCCTTCAGGTTTGATGTCGTGTAGCAGTTTCACTTTAATAGAATCTCCCATGGCACGTGTACGACTGTTTTCGAATGCTATGATCATTGGTCCAGCCAGGAGCAAAGTTCCTATTCACTCTTCACTCACCGCAAATTTCATTTTGTTTAATTTAAATGCGGTCATTATTATTCGATTGGAGTTGTCGTCTACCGACTTACATTCGTCTAATTTTGTAGTGATTAATGATCTAAGCTAGCCCACTCTACATTTGAGTCCTGAGTCTTCCAATACATTTTCCAAGGCCATCCAGGCTTCTGGTGCTGTTTTTGTGTCCCTTATATGGGAATAGCTCATCCTGTCCATATCGTGTAATTTTCACTCCCAGTCAACATTTCAACAACTGGAAGTATAGTTAAGGCTGCTATCACTAATTTTTAGCTTTGAGTGAGAGAAAAAGGCATCGGCAATCTGCACCCAACAATGATCAACCGGCAAAATATGAATGATCGGCACACACATAACTCCCAAACTGGCTCTGGATTTTCGCAACGACTTCGATTTTAACATTTATAAAATCTCACTTTTACGCCTGTGCCTGGGCCCATAACCTTTTGTTGAGCACTTTTGAATACAAACACGAAATCTTTCTGAAACAGCATTTTATTAATTAATCAGAACATGCATATCAACAGTGACACACCCCAGAACACATAATAACCATCAAGTAATTACAACACATTGGAGTAAACAAAAATACTGTCGATATCAATTTGCATATCTTAACAAAAACGACTAATAAACTTAAATGGAAAACTCAGGTTATAAAAATTTCTAGTGTCAAGACGAGGAAACTCCATAATGAACTGAAAAATAATAAAAACAGACGTTTTACCGAATATGTTTGCCGCTATAAAGCTATATTTAAAAAGTTTGTGAAGGCTCTCAATCAAATGCAAACATAAGTTCATTGTAGAACATAAAAGTAAGACAAAAGCAGTGTGGTAAATTGTCAAATCAGCGGTTAGGTATTAGATTTAATACTAATAAAATATATAGGATTAAAGTAAATTGTAGCTTTATTGTAAATCCAGCTCAAATATCAGAATGGTTAAATGGATTCTTGATAAATGTGGAGAAGTCAGATGTTGGGATAGCAGAGTATCAGACTTCAGAAACTGAGTAAATTATGGATTTAAAAAAAAAGTCACAGTGAAGGATATAGCAAATGTTATATTATCATTAAAAAATAAAAACTCTGCTGGGTGGGGTGGGATACCCATTAAAGCGATTGAAACTGTGTGTGGCATAATAGCATGTCCTCTGACTAAAATATTCAATAAGTCTTTTGAACAGGGATGCTTTTCCAATGTTATGAAGTATGCTGAAGTCTGAGCTCTGCCAAGAAAGGGTCGAGGGAAACTACCATCCTATTTCCATTTTTCCAGTCCTCTCATTGGATCAGAGGAGTAAAGTTGCAGGTATCTTCTGTGATCTCACAAAACAATTTGACTCTGTGAACCATGACATGCTTATCTACAAATTATACAAATGTGGGATTAAGGACAATGCTCTAAATTGGCTAACATCATATTTAGACAAAAGAAAACAAAGGTTAACTATTGCTTTAGATGCAGTGAATTATTATTCTAAATGGAGTGCAGTATCACAAGGTGTGCTTCAAGGTTTCATTTTGGGCCAATCCTGTTCCTATTCTACATAAAGGACTAACGCATAGATATAAATTTCCCATCAGTTCTGTCTACAGACGATACTTCTGTTTCAATTGTAGATGATGCTACAGAAACAAATTCCAAGCTCCATCATAAGCACACTGGGTACCTTACAAAACTGGCTCGTGTTAAATGGTTTGAAGGTGAACATTGCAACAACCTATATTGTACATTTCAAAACCATACATTCAAAGCGTGTGGAACTTAAAATACAATCTAATAATCAACTTACAGTAGAAGTTAGCATGGTCAAATTCGTAGGTCTAAATGTGGACAAGATCTTAAGCTGTAATACACATTGACTTCCTATCAAATAAACTACATAGTTTTGCTTTTGCAATGGAAATACTTGCAAATCCACTAACTTGAGTACACGAAAAATTCCTTATCATAGTTATTTTGAATCTGTTATTAGATTTGGCATAATTATCTGCATAGGTTCGAGTGGTGTATCTCAAATACTGAAACTGCGAAAAAAAATTGTCAAATACATATCTAGTGCACAGAAAACAGAATCTTGTCGCCCATGGTTTCGGAAACTAAAAATCCTGTCTGTTCTCTCTATATACGTTTATGAAATTATAATCTTCCTGTACAGCAAGCAAAAAGTTTTGACCACAAGTTTAACGTGAGAAATAAAACTGATTTTATGCTACCTAGACAGCAGTTGGAACTGTGTGCACAGACCCCATAGAGTTTGGGGACTACAACATATAACAAGTTTATTGGCAAAAACATATTTAATATGAAACAAGAAATTTTAAAAACGACATTCTGTAGGAGAAATGCTACTATTCTATAGAAGAATTCATAGAGGATTAAATGATTATTTGAACAGTGGGTAATTAAGTGTTAGGTATTACTGTTTGTATAAATAACAAAATTGTAGTATTATTCTGTTGCTGTTTGTTAACATCACCTATGTTTATGGTGAAATGTTACCGCAATTTTGGCGTGTCTACTGTACCTGAATCAAATGATTTAGATTATGTAAGTTATGATACAAATAAATCACAAATCACAAAAAAATCACATTTCGCAGATTTGCTATTCACTAGCAACAATCTGTGTAGATTGTTGTGCGCAGAAATTCGCGCAGACAGTTCGTGGCGCGTGTACAGCTTTGATAATGTCAAATGAAAGACTGCTTTAAGAAAGTGTGCGCACACTTTTGCATTCATTTTTCAATACTTTTACGTTTAAATTTGCTATTCTTTGAAATATTTTGAATTTATGCTAGAACATCTTTGGCTTGTCCTTTTCTTGTGGCGCGTATTTCCCATGAGCTCCTACGACTGTGCGTCCGTTTGATTCGATCGCCATTTTGGGATTACGTTTGTATTGAATGCGACAGTTGCAAAATTTTGTAGGGTAAGCGTACTGTGAATATTTTTGATTGAGTATGTGAAGTTTTTCGCAGCAAGTGTTTAAATGTCCTTGTAAATTTTTGAGTGCAAAATATAAGCCTGCGTCGTTGAAATAGAGTAACTTTGTTGTCGACGAGATGTACGAATTTTTGTTTGGTGTCTATTTTGCTGAGAAATGAATGTAATGGCGAAGCTGTAGACCTGGCTTTGAGTCTTATAAGCACCATAGATTCCTTGTTTTCAGGGAGATGTAAATTAAATTTAGTAGCTTTTTGTTCCAGGCACCAAAATGTCTCGATATCGAGATTCGGGGTCATCTGATGCTAAGTTATATGTTGGAGACTTAGGTACGTAAATAAGACCTCACATTTATATATTGCGTTGATTGATGCATTGTGAAAATTCATTTGAAGTTGAAATGTTCAGACCGTACCGACAGGAAGAGAAGTAAATGGATCCTTTGTTGTTAGGATCGTCGGCGTCCAAACAGGAACTTGAAGAAGCGTTTTCGTATTACGGGCCTTTGCGCAATGTGTGGGTTGCTCGTAATCCACCCGGCTTTGCGTTTGTGGAATTTGAGGACGTGAGAGACGCAGAAGATGCAATTCGGGGATTGGATGGAAGGTATGTACCCTCATTAACGTGGCCCCTGTCTCTCACAACGATGTAACGCTACTGCATTGTATCAGTAGGGTATCATTGTAGAAGTCACTTGAGAGCTAACCGATCTGAACACACACATGGTGTTGGGGGAAGGCTTATTTAGTTTTAAAATAGTTATCCCATTCATCTGAATGTGACTAGCAGTATGAACAAATATTTCGAAAAGTTCTGGCTGTGACTAGTAATGTGTTCTGGGGTAAATGTAAATTTGTTTTCATGCATTTCTGTAGCATCCATGAAAGTCAGTAGGGTATAACCTGGATTTATTAATGTAATTCCATTGAGAATTGAGTGTCCGAGTGCATTGTAATCAAAGTATTTTAAGCCGTATTAAAATTCCTTCACTCAATAGAAATAAACTGTTTTATTTAGTGTGTTAGTGTTATTTAGCTCTGCTTGATCTTTTAATCTTAAATTTTATCATGCATGTGCTGTGATTTAATTACCTTATTTCCTTTCGTATGTCTCATTGTATTCTGAATATTGTTGGTGATTAATTTTTCTGTGCTCTGTCGGACTTGAAGGGGACTGTGGAAGAAAGAACTGTTCAGTAAGGAATAGACAGCTTTATCTGTTATCAAATGCACTGCATGCTGGTAACAAACAGTTCCATATATATTGCTGGAGAATGCTGTGTACTATATGAATTTTTTGTCCTGTATTTTTCTTGTTATTGAATCTAACATAATACATAACATCCAGTTCCTCAAAATTCCTCTTTTGGGCTAGCAGTTTCTTGTGCAGACTCCTTCAGTTTGTCCTGATCATCAATAATAGGTACAGTAGTTTTGTCTTTCAGTTATTTAAATCATGTCTCCCTTATCACTACTTTTTCATTAAACAGAACTATATGTGGCAGAAGAGTTCGTGTAGAGATGTCCAATGGCATAGGTGGCAAAGGTGGCCGTTTCAGAGGTTCAGTACCACGACGAGGTCGGCCATTTCACCCAGAAGACAGGTGCTACGAATGTGGGGAGCGAGGCCACTATGCCCGTGATTGCTACAGATACCGTTCTCGTAGCAGTGGACGGCGCAGGTGAGTAATTTGTTCAGATTGGGGAGGAGTTCTGACCCTCCAAAATCGGCGGCCTTGGCTGCTTGCCACGTACTGAAAATATTGCACACACGCATGCCCTGCTCACAGTTATAATTGTTGTTCCTAACGTTTTTATAGGAAGAGCGGCAGACAAATTTCACAAAACACACTCTTCGACCCGTACGGCTGACATATCTCGTCAAGTCGACCTCACAACCCAACTGCTCTGCAGAGCTACAGAGCCGCGAGAGCGAGCATTGCGTAGTGTTTTAGCGTAAAGTGGGCTACAGCTTCGAGTTCACCAGCCATCTCTAAGTTCTCCCTCTTCTGTGTCTACGGGTTTTATGTTCTGCACACTGTCGACAAGAATTTCTCGTAGTTCTGCTGTGCTTGAACCTCTAGAGCTACTGTTCACAAATAAGTGAGTCTGTAACTTGTACAGAGATGACAAGAAACTAATAGTATGGGTTTCATAGTTTCAACTCGCTGTCAAATGTTTCTTTTAATGTGATTTTTGTGAAATATTTATAAATGTTAAGTATTTGAGCAGACTGTTAATCACAGTTGACAGGGAGTTTGTAATTGGCCCAACGTAGTCCACTTTGTGAGAATTACCATAGGACCATTCATATCAGGAAGGAAACATTGTGAGTTCTTAAATTTTCACAAATGGGAATACTTTGGGCTGGCTGTTAAACTCTGAGACCCAGTTATTTGTTATATAACATATTCATAACAATACTCAGTATCATTTGATTATTGTTCCATTTGCTTATACAATATTGAGACCATACTGATCAATTTTGAAGTTTTCAGTCTGTTAAATTGTAAAAATACATCAATGTGTAACTTCTAAGTTATTACTGTTATATTACTGAAAATTTTCATTTATTTTTATTGTTGGCACATGCAATAACTTACATAACTTCAAACTTCCCGATACATTACTGCTTTTGGTGGTAGGATTGAGGCAAGCTTTCAAATTTTAATTTTGTTGTGCAGTCTATGTAGTGTGGACATTTTGTTGCCCATTTGGAAAGTAAAGGGAATTTTGAGGGCTAACTCAGAGCACATCTGGCTATTCAGGAGTAGTTTTCACAGTTTTTCATCCAGTTTATAGTTACAGTGTTTGCTTATCTTTATCCCGAATTAGTCACACTGTGTAGGGTTTAGTCTTCATTAGACTACTCTCCATTACAGGGTGTTTCATGCCATCTGTCGGGTGAGCAGCAGTTAATATCAAGTTATGTAGTCCATAATAATACTCAACTGAGTTAATTTCACTCCCATCTGCATGCTCCCCAAATAAATGGTGAAAGAATTGAGTTGCAGTAATGAAGCTTCGATGTTATAATTGTAGCTGACTTTCAGTTGCCATATTGTTTATTACTAAAATTCGTAACCCTCCATTTTTATTGGGACAAAGAAAATTGTTGCGGGTTTCCTTTGTCACGTGAACATTTTATTTCCGATCTGTTATTTGCAAGGTCGGGAGACATATTACTGCTTTTTCAGATTTTAGCTGCACATTGGAGATGAACCTTTAATGTCTTGTTACAGATAGTGAGACATTTTCATTAAGTTTGTATGCAGCTGTGTGTTTAATGAATCAATTGTAGGAGTGATCTTTACATTGTATACTTCATAGTAAATTTGTTACTTTCATACGCACAATTCATCCTCAGGTCATACTCACGTAGTCGTTCACGTTCAAGATCAAGATCACGTAGCCGCAGCAGGTCACGAAGCCGTCGTTCAAGAACAAGATCAAGATCTCGCAGTCGCTCGAAGACACCTAGGTCACGTTCTCGCACTCGCAGCCCAGCTCGCTCTAGGACACCGCGCTCACGAAGCCGCAGTGGAAGCAGGTTAGAAACAAAATTCATAGTTCTTACTTACTTTACATTCTACAGACCTCTACTACACTTTCCTGGCAGTGAGCTTTTCCAGAGGAATTTGAGATATGGACAGGTAACATGTTTTATGCCAATGTATTTCTCCAATTTTTTTGTTCGAAAAATTGTGTGGAACACCTATTACGACTTGATGTGTAGGTCAGTTTAAAATACAGAAATCATTAAATATGGTAAAAGCTCTGTGTTTCAGCAGCATATTGTCTCACATGAAACTTGCTTTGCTCAGCCCATAGATTACTGTTAGGCAACTACTTAGAGGCTAGAATATGGAAAAACTATCCTTAGTGCTGAAATTAAAATGTGCTTGTAGCAAAGATTGTGGTAAGACTAATTACTTCTAGCAAATATCCCTTGTAGTTCGCTGGCTTTTAATGACATTCTAGCTGTTAGATGGGAGTGCGAACACTGATATGGTCTTGACAGTAATGAAGATGTCACCTTGGTGGAGGCTGGAAGTTTACTGATCGAAATTATTTCATTGAATACAAAACTCACTGCCATGTCAAAATGTGATGTACTTGTACTGTGGCAATATTTTGCAGCCACATGAACTTGATCATTATCTTTATTAAGAAAATGAAAGTTGCCCCTCACCGTATAGAGGAGATGCTGAGTCGCAGTAGGCACAACAAAGTGTCACAAAGCTTTTGGCCCATAAGGCATCTCTCTCTCTCTCTCTCTCTCTCTCTCTCTCTCTCTCTCTCTCCCCCCCCCCCTCTCCCTCTCCCCCTCCCTCTCACGCGCACACGCAAATGCAACTCACGCACATGACTGCAGTCCCCCGACAACTAGCCACACTGCAGTTTCCATCATTTGATCATTATCCGTAAGTTACATCCTATAGATCCCATAACAGGAGTGCTAATTAATATAAGTAAGCTGTGATTTTTGGCAAGTCTTAACAATTTGGGAAAACACATTAATTGTGCTGGAGCCTTTTTCTCTTAGAGGATTCTTGTAAATGTAATATAATACTTACCAGAATTGGCACAATATGGGAGAACAATGAATTAGTTCACTTATTTTGTTTACGAAATTCATTAGGGAAAATCCTAGAAGGAATACAGTGTTGTGCATGTCAAGTCAATCTGAAGAATTATCTGCAGAAGATAAGTAAACCTTGGACAGAGCAAAAGATAGTGGTTATGGACTTCAGCGCTCTTTCGTACATAGGTTTCTTAGCTGGCTTGACACAGTTGCAGCTTTCTGACCTGTTGCAGGCTTTTTTCTGTTTAAGAACTGTCTTTTTTTTTAAAAAAGAATTATGATCTCGTACTTCTGAGCTTTTGCAAGTAGAGGACAAAGGGTATCACTTTCGTTCTTTGATCTGTCACATGAATTTGACAAGATTGTCAAGAGGTTCTGTGTAGTAAACTGGAAACTTATTAATCGGAGGAATAGTTCAGTCTTGTATGATAAGTGGCAAAAATGTGATTCGCAATAGAGTAGACCAGGGTCCATTCTGAATTTCTGAGTCTGATGTTCTATGGGAAGGCTACACAGTGTCATCGATCTATATGTACAAAGTTTCAGCGTGTATCTCCTCTCGTTGGTGGGTCCCAAGCTTGCACCATCTACACATGTGCTTAAATGCCACTTCAAATAACTTACATGAAAGGCACTCTTACCTTACAAGCTCCTGCATTTGTATGCTGGGACAACTTTTTGAGCTATATAAGAGTAGATTAAAACTGTGTGCCCGACCGAGGCTCGAACTCGGGACCTTTGCCTTTCGCGGGCAAGTGCTCTACCATCTGATCTACCGAAGCACGACTCACGCCCGGTACTCACAGCTTTACTTCTGCCAGTATCTCGTCTCCTACCTTCCAAACTTTACACTCCGCTGCAGAGTGAAAGTCTCATTCTGGAAACATCTCCCAGGCTGCGGCTAAACCATGTCTCCGCTATATTCTTTCTTTCAGGAGTGCTAGTTCTGCAAGGTTCGCAGAAGAGCTTCTGTAAAGTTTGGAAGGTAGGAGACGAGATACTGGAAGAAGTAAAGCTGTGAGTACCGGGTGTGTCGTGCTTCGGTACCTCAGGTGGTAGAGCACTTGCCCGCGAAAGGCAAAGGTCCCGAGTTCGAGTCTCGGTCGGGCACACAGTTTTAATCTGCCAGCAAGTTTCATATCAGCGCACACTCCGCTGCAAAGTGAAAGTCTCATTCTATATAAGAGTATGTTACTGATTGTGGTTCTTTACTTTTTCCAGGTGTATTTTATGACGAAATAAATCTCAGGTGAACAGCCTGGTATGAGTGCACACTCTTATCAGGCTGCTCACCCGAGATTTATTTCGTCACGTTACTGATTATTTTTCTAATACCTGTAGTGACAGTTGTACTACAAAAGATGCAGAAAATCATGTGATTTGGAGAACCCATATTTAACCAGCTGTGAATCGTAATTTTATGAATAGATTCAACCAAAAATATTAATGGCACTTAGCCATGTTGTCTTGTGCTTTCCATCGATAGTATTTGCCTTTCTCTGTTAAAGTACATGCAACTGAAAAAATGATGTAAGCATTTTGGGTATGTATTGGGGGACACTATCTCCAGTGTGTGTTCTATACTCTTTTTTTTATTGTACAGTATCTAGAAAGAGTATTTTTAGCTTCTGAAGCTATATAGTTTTATACACGTCTACACATTGCTGAAATGACTCCCAAAAGGTTTTAAAAATAAATTACATACTGAAAATTTTTACAGCATAATTTGAGACAGTATTGAAAGCATTCTTAAAATATTGCCAATACTCTTTCCACTGTTGTTGAAGGAAATACCTTCTCTAAGATTGCAGAAATGTTTCATATGAAACACAAATAACTTTCTGTAGTTGTAATTACAGGATGGAATAGTAGGTAAAACAAAGGAAAGGCAACAAAACAATGTTCATATCAACTTTTGAGATCTCCTTCCCTAGAAGAAGTATGTGCCAAATGCCCCCTCCCCCCCTGACAATAAACACATACACATAGTGGCTCCATGTTCCACATGTCAGTCAGCTATAAGCCTTTCCTTTATTTCATATTAAAAATCTTTCTAGTGCATACAGTTTTTAATTGATGTAAGTTATACTGCTGTAAAGAAATGCTGAATCCAGAAGTAACTATCTGCTGTACATTATTTAGCAGTTCTATGGTATCTATGACCCTGTTTAATAATAGTGAGGTTAAGCAACAAAACATTGACACACAACATGTCTTTGCATTCGCAGTTTTTAAGTTTTAAAAGAGCTGAACATAAACACAAAATTGATGTCAATTTAAAGGCTTTCACACAAAAATAAGTTAGGAAGAAGTTGTTTTCTTCCCACAATTTGCTTGGAAAGATGCCAGTCACTTGATTTCGTTGATTCTAGAGACACGAAATTGTGATAAGTCTATGCAGAAATAGCAACTGGTTCATTCTACATTTTTACGTATCTGATGACTGTTGGGGTGTCTTGGAAGTAATTTCATATTATCTTCAAAATCCATTCAATATGCAGTACCCACATATGGATTATACCCCTGAACTGATAAGTCTGTAACCCAGCTCCTTTATTGCCTGGAGAAGTTTTTAAAGATGTGAGATACATACTTTACTTGATGTGGCCATGTTTGTCCCACCTTTTTTGCTTTTTCACATCAACGTAAATAGCCAAGGAATAGTGCACCCTGTTTTTCTACCTGTGTACTATTGTGAAATGTGAGCAATGGTATTGTGTTTTTTGTGACCTACAAGCAAATATTTTTGGACGATGGATATACCGCTTGCTAAGCTGTAATGTTGTAACACATTTGAGAGAAATACATAATTGTAAAATATTTTAGTTTTATGTTTTATGAGTCTTTTCTGTCCCTAAAAAGTCTGAAAGGAAAGTTGCAAAGGTGTAAGTTTCTAGCCCCCCTCTTTCATACCAGATGTTATATACCACTGAATCATCATGCAAATTGTAAGCAGTGAACCATGACATCAATTTCTGTGTAAAATAGACAAGAAGATTGCAAGCGCTAATTGCATTGCATCTGCATGCATGTACATAGTAAATGCACAATTATTTCCTTTATCAGCTGCCTTTATCATTTGACCTCTCCTGTCTTGCATTCTTTCTTTATCTAGTGAGCATTGTACTAACTCGAAATATTATATGATTTGTAAGTAAAACAGATCACATTAGTCTTTCTGTGGACAATAAGGCAGTTACAGTGCATTTAAAATAAGTGCAGTATGGAGTGAGTGGAGGAAAGGGTAGTTGCCAGTGTGTGCTGAGTGTGGCAGCAGGGGGTGATAACCACCATACTTAGTGGGACCTGGATGCCCTGAGGGCCCCAAAAATGGAATTCTTGCAATTAATAAAATTCTATTCTGCCTGATTCTAAGAATATATACTTTTGGTACCAATAATTTTTGTGTTCAAATGCCTTTCTAAAGCAGACACAACTCCTGAATGCCTAGTTATCACACTACCGTCAAACACAAAATGTTGCCTACAGTGTTTTCTTGTTCAATTTTGGCACTGCTACTAAAGTAGCAACTCATTTGTGTGATATCCTTGAACATGTTGATGGTACTATGAGCAGGTATGACAGTACCAGTAGGTTACTGCTGAGTATTTGCTCCTCTAGACGGCGTCCCATACAAGCTGACCAGTTGCGTCTTTACGTGTGGTTACTCGTACTTGAGGTACTTGGTCCTTGCATGCCTTTACACTGCAATTTAGTCTTCCCATTGTTATGGTTTTTAGGCAAACCAAAGGGTAAAAACTGAAATAAGAGCATGTGATTGCAGTATTTATTTCCGTTAAAAGTAAAAGAAAAAAATCAGTCAACTCGATTAAAATAGGTTACATAAATAAAATATCTCCAGTCAGAATAAATTTCCACCCGCTGGCCATTAGCATCACGAGAGAAACACACAACGTCCTGACAAGAATGCTTCTTGCAGACATTGTTTCCACAGTTGTTGCACGATGTCTTCGTCCTGACATTTTTGTGTCATCCAAATATGTGATCTATTCCAGGTGTAGGTTTGTCATGAACTGGGCCTCCTTTTCTGAATTTTTCAAGAAATATTTATATAGCTTTCGGAAGGTTCGTTAGTTTCGCTCTTTGCACTAGATGAGCCTTCATAAGACCATATGGTAGGTGTTTTAGAAAAAGCCATTGGTTGTCCGTCTGGGGTGTTGTGGCTAAAGATGACATTCAAATTTATTCCTGTGATATGAAGATGGCGATAGAATAATGCCAGCAGCTATCTGGTTATTTTGGCTGTTGTATACAATGCTCACATCTGATTCAGTCTATGCTCCTCCATTGGTTCGGTTATAGTCCAAATTTACTTCTGATTTCCCACTTATGTCAATTTCATTTGTCTCGTGCATCGTAGGGAGGAGGACCACAGCTTTGGTGTTTTTTAGTGTCAGTTGAAGATAAACAGATTGTACTGAAAGCCATTGAGTGTCAGGTTTATTTGATTTTAGATAAGGTGCAGCAAACACTTTGCCACAATACACTTAGAAATTGAGGATTTAAAATGTTTTTGCGTCACTAAGGGAGTATAGTTTGATACCATACTTCGCAGGCTTATTTGGAAGGTACTGTACAAACCTACAATGGCCTGTAAAGGCCTGCAGCATTTCAGCAATTATCACAAACTCACTGACATAGTGAGTAATAAAGTTATTTACAAATTCTTGGTGAAATTCGCGTAGAGGTGCCAGAATTCTGTGGACCTTGGTTCAATTCTTGTTTCTATATTGTCAAACCTAATTGCTCTAAGTAGAAAACGGAGAGTTTATAACTGAAAAGTGATTGTAAGATAGTCACACCAGCACCATCAGATGTCCACAGTTGGCTGCAGTTGGCATGATGTCCTTTCTTTATGCCAATCAAAAAAAGTGCACCAAAAAGAGCATGAATTTATTCTGCTGAAGTGTCTTGCAATCATGAACTCTAGAATAGTTGGTATCGCGTTTTTTTCCCCCAGTCCATGTGTTGGTATGAGCTACGATGTCTTCTATCATGTTTTTAGTGATAACAAAATAATATGCATCTTAAGGTGTAAGTGTGTTTGTCAGTCCCTTTTGGGCCTGGTAAAGTTTTGGTAATGTTTTTAGCACTTTTTTCCCTGCAGTTAGGGGTGGAAAGTCTGTTGTAATCATAAAAGTACTCCTTTGTAAAGCTAACAAATTTATTGAAATAACATCAAAGTGTTTCACAATAAGTTCCGGACTTTGTGAGATACTATTAAAGATAGGCAATATATTCAGTGGAGTATTTGAGTATCCCTATTCAATACACATACTTCAAAAAATCCAAAAAGATCCTATTTAGATAGCAGCAAATACTCAATTCAAACACAAGAGGGACCTGTGAATTCCACTGATGATTACAACAGACTTTCCACCCCTAACTGCAGGGAAAAAAGTGCTAAAAACATTATCAAAACTTTACCAGGCCCTGGTAGTTTGTTTTTTAAGCATAGGAAGGTCCAAAGTTAAATATGCTGCTAAAATAATTATTGAAGAAATAGATAAGAGAAGAGGTGGCAATCGAGTAACTGAAAAGATGAATTTACTTAAAGAACAAAGAAAGGATTATGCCTGGCAGAAAGTATTTACCAGCTTATTTAACTGTAAGCAAAATCGCATAGAATTTCTTAAGATTACTGACAAAAATCACACAAATGTCAGTATTCATTCCCCCCCTGCGGGTTCGGGGGTTAGAATAGGCCCGCGGTATTCCTGCCTGTCGTAAGAGGCGACTAAAAGGAGTCTCAAATGTTTCGGCCTTATGTGATGGTCCCCTCTCGGGTTTGACCTCAATCTTTCTAAATTATTCCGAAGAGCGTGCCAATTGGGGAAGGGCGAGCCAATTGGGGAAGGGCGCCTTACATGGTGCCCTGTATCCGTCGTGTATTGAGACCTTTAGCCGGCTTTTTCGTCGTTGCAATGGTGTCCCGCTCGTTTTCCATCTCTTGGGCTAGGATACGTCCCGGGGTGCGATTACCACGCTGCACTCTGCAGTGTTGCTTTTAACTGCGACGACGACCTTGGACGTTTTTGCACCTAAGATCCAGCACGGTAGCTAGTCCGTTGTGGTGGGGCCGCCATGTACCCTGTTGGTTGTAGCCCCCTGACAACACAGGGATCGCTCTACTGATGCCTGCGCTGTTAACTCCCCACGTATGCCAAGGAGTAGATGCCCATCTCCCTGGGGCATCAGGACTCCCGGCAATGGCCATCCTGCCAGGTGGCTATTGCTGCGGCTGGGTGGCGCCCGTGGGAAGGGCCCTTGGTCGGAGTAGGTGGCATCAGGGCGGATGACCTGCAATGAAGCATGGTACATCATCTCTCGCTGGCGGCCAGCCACCAGCAGTCTCTAAGCGTTCAAGGGCTCATTTTAAAGCTAACGTTTATGACCCCAAATCGTTCCCATCCCTGGCCACTCCATGGGAGGAACGAAAGGCAATGAATGACAGTGAAGTCTATTCGCCCAGGTATCTTGTCTGTACCAGAGCTGATGGTGACTCGTTTCTATCCGTGAAGCCTCAGTTCTTTGTAGAGCATTTAGAGGACAAGTTTGGGGAGGTGGAGGGCTTGCCCAAAATGCGCTCTGGGTCAGTTTTGATAAAAACGGCATCCTCTGCCCAGTCACGCAGGTTACTTGCTTGTGACAAGTTGGGGGATGTTCACGTTACCATCACCCCACATAAGAGTTTAAATATGGTCCAGGGTGTTATTTTCCATAGGGACCTCCTTTTGCAGTCTGATGACGAGCTGCGCGCCAATTTAGAGCGCCGAGGTGTACACTTCGTCCGGCGTGTTCATCGGGGTCCGAGGGACAATCAGGTAGCTACCGGTGCCTTCATCTTGGCCTTCGAAGGTGATAACCTTACCAGAGAAGGTCGAGGTGATAGTCTACCGGTGTGACATCAAACCCTATATCCCTCCCCCGATGGGGGGCATCAACTGCTGGAAGTTCGGTCACATGTCCTCTCGCTGTACTTCTAGCCTCACATGTCGAGATTGTGGACGCCCATCTCATCCCGATACTCCATGTGCTCCGCCTCCCGTCTGTGTCAACTGTGGAGAGCCTCATTCCCCTTGTTCGCCGCACTGCAGTATCTTACAGAAAGAACGCAAAATCATGAAATATAAGACCCTGGACCGACTGACTTACCCTGAGGCTAAGCGGAAATTTGAACGGCTACATCCCGTGCGCATGATGTCATCTTATGCCTCCGCTGTCACTCCTGCTCCAGCTCCTTCAGCTGCAAGATACACAGTCAGCTCTCAGTCAGAGGACCTCACCTGCCCCCTTGACGATGGGGGCCCTTTCTCTCGCTGTTGCTCCCACACCATCTACCTCAGGAGCAGCACCCACTAAACCACCGGGGACACCAGTCCCCACTTCTAAGCCGGAGAAGCGTAAGTCTTCTTCGGCTTCTCTCGCTCGGAAGGGATCCCTTGGGTCACTCCCTTCCCAGGTTCCTACCAGCGGCACAGCAGACACCAACCAGTGGCTGAAGAAGCCACAGGTCGCTGGTCGACGGGCTTCGCGATCCTCTTCGGTCCCAGAGACTGACTCCGATAAGCCCTCTCAACAACGGCAACCAAAGGAACAGCGAGAGAAAACGACTTTGAAGACCCGTAAGTCCAAGACACCTGCGGTGGCACCTACTCCACCACTACCTGAAAGCTCTGCGTCTGAGGATGAGGTGGAGATCCTTGCGTCCGCTGAGGACCTCGATCTCACCGATCCCTCAGACGCAATGGATAGCACTTGCACGGGTGCTCCATCGGAGGCAGCAGGTGACCCAGCGGCGTAATCTGCCTTCCCAATCCCATCACGCCTTTCTCCACAATGGACAATACCATCCTCCAGTGGAACTGCAGCGGTTTCTTCCACCATCTAGCTGAGCTCCACCAACTTGAGCCTTCACCCTTTCTTCTGCATTGCTCTTCAGGAAACTTGGTTTCCAGCAATGCGAACCCCCGCCGTCCGTGGCTATCGGGGTTATTATAAGAACCGGGCAGCATATGAAAGGGTGTCTGGTGGCGTCTGCCTCTATGTTCTTCACACTCTGCACAGCGAGTCTGTCCCTCTCCAAACACCTTTAGAGGCTGTCGCTGTGCGGGTGTGGACGCCACAGGCTGTTACCGTCTGCAGTCTTTACCTTCCACCGGATGGTGATGTCTCGCAGCATGTCCTGCCTGCGCTGATAGCCCAATTGCCGCCACCTTTCTTGCTATTGGGCGACTTCAACGCCCATAACCCTCTGTGGGGTGGGTCAGTGGCAACACGTCGAGGCGCCACCGTTGAGCATTTATTGTCGCAGCTCGATCTCTCGATTTTAAATGATGGTGCCTTCACACACTTCAGTGTGGCGCATGGCACATACTCCGCCATTGACCTTTCAATCTCTAGCCCTAGACTCGTACCGTCTGTCCAATGGAGTGCGCATGACGACCTGTGTGGTAGTGACCACTTTCCGATCTTTCTGTCACTACCACAGCGTCACTCTTCTGGGCGCCCTAGCAGATGGGCTATGAATAAGGCTGACTGGGACTTGTTCTCCTCCACTGCCACTCTTGAGCCTCTCTCTAATGACATTGATGCGGTGGTTCAATCGGTCACCACCGGCATCATTACTGCCGCCGAATCTGCCATTCCCCGTTCCTCTGGGTCCCCCGGCGGTGGACTGTGCCTTGGTGGTCGCCTGAGATCGCTGCAGCGATTAAAGATCGCCGGCGGGCGCTACAGCGTCACAAGCGACATCCCTGCATTGAACACCTCATCACCTTCAAACGGCTGCGTGCGCAGGCCCGCCGCCTTATCCGCCAAAGCAAGCAGGAGTGCTGGGAGCGGTATGTGTCCACCATTGGCCTCCATGTCTCTCCATCGCAGGTCTGGGCCAAGATCCGACGCCTCTATGGCTATCGGACCCCTGTCAGCGTCCCTGCGCTCTCACTGAATGGAGCAGTTTGTACAGACTCCGGCGAAATTGCCAACAGCTTGGCAGAGCATTTTGCTCTTAGTTCTGCTTCTTCCAATTACCCACTGGCCTTCCGCTCCATTAAAGAGCAGATGGAATGTCGGAGCCTTTGTTTCGCACCCACCACCCAGAATCGTACAATGCTCCATTCAGTGAGTGGGAATTTCGCAGTGCCCTAGCCGCTTGCCCTGATACCGCTTCTGGGCCAGATGGCATCCACTGTCAGATGCTGAAACACCTTTCAGTGGACTGCCAGCGGCGCCTCCTCGATCTTTACAACCGTCTTTGGGTCGAGGGGGAGTTTCCGTCGCAATGGCAGGAAAGCATTGTCATCCCCGTTTTGAAACCTGGAAAGAACCCTCTGGAGGTGGACAGCTACCGTCCCATTAGCCTCACCAACGTTCTTTGCAAGTTGCTTGAACGGATGGTGAGCCGGCGCTTAAATTGGGTACTGGAGTCTCGGGGCCTTCTGCCTCCGTCTCAGGGTGGGTTCCGTAAAGGCCGCTCCGCCACCGACAATCTGGTGAGCCTGGAGTCGGCCATCCGTACTGCGTATGCGCGCCGTCATCACCTGGTCGCTGCCATTTTCGACATGCGGAAGGCGTATGATACGACATGGCGTCATCACATCCTTTCTACGCTTCATGGATGGGGTCTTCGGGGTCCTCTGCCGATTTTTATCCACAATTTTCTGTCGTATCGTACCTTCCGCGTGCAAGTCGCGGCCTCATATAGTTCCTCCCACGTCCAGGAGAACGGTGTGCCACAGGGTTCTGTTTTAAGTGTCTGCCTGTTTTTAATAGCCATTAACGGGCTCGCTACGGCCGTGGGAAATTCTGTCTCCACTTCCCTGTATGCTGACGACTTTTGCCTTTACTACAGCTCTACTGGCATTGCAGCTGTTGAACGTCAGCTACAGGGCGCTATCTGCAAGGCGCAATCTTCGGCTGTAGCTCATGGGTTCCAGTTTTCGGCAGCCAAGACCTGCGTTACACATTTCTGCCGGCGACGTACTGTCCACCCGGAGCCGCAGCTTTCTCTTAATGGCGACCTTCTTTCAGTGGTGGAATCACACAGGTTTTGGGGGTGGTTTTCGATGCCCGGTTGACTTGGCTGCCTCATATCCAGCAGCTCAAACAGGCTTGTTGGCGGCATCTCAATGCTCTGCGATGTTTGAGCCACACCCGCTGGGGCGCCGACCGATCTACCCTGTTCCGGCTCTACCAGGCGTTAATCCAGTCTCGTCTGGATTATGGGAGCCTGGCTTATGGCTCAGCTTCCCCATCTGCATTGCGGGTGCTGGACCCAATTCTCCATAGCGGGATACGCCTTGCCACTGGTGCTTTCCGCACCAGCCCTGTGGACAGCATACTAGTGGAGGCAGGTGTCCCTCCACTGCAGTTAAAGACGCCAACAATTACTGGCTGCTTATGCTGCCCATGTTTTTAGCTTGCCCGGGCATCCAAATTACTGTGTCCTGTTCCCGCAGTCAGTCGTCCGTCTGCCAGACCGTCGGCCCCGGTCGGGTTGTCCGATAGCGTCAAGGAGCTCTTTCCGGGCACCTCTGCGTACACCCCCGTGGTGTGTTCCTCGCCCTTGCCTTCGGTTCGACTTGGCACAGGGCTCGAAGGACTCAGTCCCTCCAGAGGCCTTCCGCCGCCGCTTTTATTCCATCCTGGCCACGTATCAGGGCTCTGGAATTGTTTACACTGACGGTTCGATGGTTGCTGGTCGTGTCGGGTATGCGCTAACTCTAGGGGACCATTCCGAACAATGTTCCTTGCCGGATGGCTGCAGCGTTTACACTGATGAGCTGGTCGCCATCTTTCGTGCCCTAGAGTATATCCGCTCCTGCTCAGGTGAGTCCTTCGTTATCTGTAGCGATTCCCTGAGCGGTTTACGAGCTCTCGACCAGTGTTTTCCTCGTTCTCGTCTGGTGATGGCTATCCATGAGTCCCTGCATACTCTTGCGCGTTGCGGCCGCTCTGTGGTCTTTGTGTGGACCCCCTGTCACGTCGGTATCCCGGGCAATGAACGTGTTGACCGCCTGGCCAAACAGGCCACCAGTGAACCCACCCTGGACATTGGCCTCCCGGAGACTGATTTGCGGGCAGTCTTCCGCCGCAAAGTTCTCTCGCTTTGGGACACTGAATTGCGCAATCTGCCCACGCCAAACAAACTCCGTTCTCTCAAGGCGACGACGCGTGTGTGGCAGTCATCCATGCGAGCCACTCGCAGAGATTCAGTTGTTCTTTGTCGGCTCCGCATTGGCCACACCCGACTGTCTCACAGTTATTTATTGTGTCGTGAGGACCCGCCTCTCTGTCGCTGTGGGGCGGTTTTGACGGTGGTGCACATTTTATTAACTTGTCAGCTTTTAACTGTGCTCAGGCAGACATTTGCGCTGCATGATAACGCTCCCTGCCCTTTTACTAGATGACTCTGCCATGGTGGACTTAGCTTTGTGTTTTATTCGGGCAGGGGGTTTTTATAGTTTAATCTGAGTGTTTGTTTTTTAGTGTTGATTCTGGCTTTTAGCCTCTGATTTTAAACTGAGTTTTTAATGTGTTCTTGGTGGTTGGCTTTTCCTTTTTTTTTCTCTCTGGTCGGCCAACCACCGTCACACACTGTGTGTTTTAATTTGTTTTGTCTGATCTCTGTCTGAGTCTTTCTCGTCCTGTGTCGTCTGACGTCTTTCCTGTTGTTCGTTTTTTATTCTCTTTGGGCGGTTTTAATTTTTTGGAAAAAGGGACCGATGACCATCACAGTCTGGCCCCTTTAATCCCACAAACCAACCAATCAGTATTCATTGTATTATTGTGCTTGTCGTTCAGCCTTTAATTATTTGTTGTGGCTCCTTGATTGGTATTTGAAGTGAATGATTGAGATTAAAACTGTGACAAAGCTGAAACAAACTCACAAGAAAAGCAGCAGGTCATTGTTTCGTATCTCGTGTATAATAATCTAGCAAAGCGATTTTTTAAGCCTGCGCCCTGAAGGAGCTTGGAAGCGTCAATTTTGATCTCATGCAGAACCAATCTTTAGTGAAGGCCACTATAGGGGAAGTACACTGTGCATGCCAAATATATTACACATATGGCATAGCACTTAACACACTAGAGAAGTTATTGAACTTGGATTGTCTTCTTCTACAGGTGGCTAGAGACAGCATGGCAGGGGCTGCAATGAAGTATCACTTCAACAAAATAGGAATTGAGAAACTAAACAGTGAAGGGACTTTGCTACATTTCCGGTTCTTGTGTGGTACGGAACAAAAATTACACTACTTTCTCAATTCGATTCTGCCAACAGGAGAACCTCTTGACGATGATGGTACATATGCATTGAAAGCTCGAATTTGAATTGTGGCTTGAAAACTGAGAACATTTTATTAAGAAGAAACTTCAGTTCAAGTGATTTTTCTCCATGTGTAGACCCCTTTGTCCATGTGTATAGGGCATTTGGTTTGGTGAAAATGAAAAGGAGGAAACTATTCTACAGTCATTTCAAGGACACTTTTTCAACAGTGCCTGCAACTTCTAATGCACAGTTTGTGTCTTGGAAAGCATGTTGTGAAAAACATTTGAAGACAGAAAAGGCTTCAAAGTAAGAGGCAAAAGTTTTGAGACTTCTTGGTCCTTCATTTGACTGGCTAACATATGTGTACTGTTCTGCAGTCAGTAAAATCCATACCATTTTCAAGCAGATGTTCACCCTGAATGACAGGATTTTCTTGCTGAAAGCTATTAACTGTACAAACGGGGCCAGTTCACAGCAAAGGTCAGATGTTAGAAGGCTGCTCCAGGGGGACCAACTAGATGCTAATTGAGACTAGCCTGCAAACTGTCGTGGTGAGGCAACAGCCGCCTGAGACCAAATTCAAGTAATGAATGAAGATATGTTGTAGAATTGAGTACAAAACGTGGCAGATTTTCCGCCTATCATAAGACTTCTATGAACTAAAGGTTCTGGAAACAAGCTATGCATTTTATCTAGAACACTTCTAACAGCTTCAGCAGTTGGTATTTTAGCTTCGGGGAGGGGGGGTGTTACATAGAACATTAATCTGATTTGATGATCAGTTACATTGATAAACGTACGTAAGTTACAGGATGTTCTATGGAGTTTTCTATGTATTTATTTATATAATAGAGGGAAACATTCGAAGGTGTTTTAACTTACCAAACAAGAAAGTGTTGGTATGTTGACACACACACACACACACACACACACACACACACACACACACACACAAGCTTTCACAACCCCTGGTTGCTTCATCAGGAAAGAGGGAAGGAGAGGGAAAGACGAAAGGATGTGGGTTTTAAGGGAGAGGGTAAGGAGTCATTCCAGTCCCGGGAGCGGAAAGACTTACCTGTCCTTTTTTTCTCCCCTAAGGTAAGTCTTTCCGCTCCCGGGATTGGAATGACTCCTTACCCTCTCCCTTAAAACCCACATCCTTTCGTCTTTCCCTCTCCTTCCTTCTTTTCTGATGAAGCAACCATGGGTTGCGAGAGCTTGAAATTTGTGTGTGTGTTTGTGTTTGTTATTATCTCTATCAGTGCACCAACGCTTTCGTTTGGTAAGTTACAGAATCTTTCTTTTTAGATATATTTTTCCCACGTGGAATGTTTCCCTCTATTAAATTTTTATTTATTTACACGTCAAGTTCCGTTGGACCAAATTGAGGAGCAAATCTCAAAGTACATGACATTAATACATAAAAGTAATAACAGATAAAAATAAAATATTTATGAACCTGAAAAAAGTCAGTACATAAGTTTAAGTAAAAGCAAACAACAATACAATAAGAATCAGCTTAATTTTTCAAGGAACTCCTTGACAGGAGTAGTGACCCATGAGGAAACTCTTCTGTTTATATTTGAAAGTGTGTGGATTACTGCTAAGATTTTTGATTTAGAGTGGTAGCTTATTGAAAATGGAAGCAGCAGTATACTGCGCACCTTTCTGCACAAGAGTTAAGGAAGACAGATCCGAACGCAGGTTTGATTTCTGCCGAGAGCCACATGAGTGAGAGCTGCATATTCTTGGGATTAAGCTAACATTGTTAATGAGAAATGGCAATATATTTTGAGAGGCCAGTGTCAAAATACCCAGACTTGTGCACAGGGGTCAACAAGAGGTTTGTGAGCTTATACCACTTATTGCCCGAACCACCTTTTATCCTTTTAGAATGGGAAGAGTTACTCCAAAATACAATACCATACGACATAAGCGAATGAGAGTAAACAAAGTAGACTAATTTTCATGTCGAATGATCTCACTTCACATACCATTCGAATAGTAAAAAGGCAGCATTATGTCTTTGAACAAGATCCTGAACATGGGCTTCCCACGACAGTTTACTATCTATCTGAATACCTAGAAATTTGAACTGTTCAGTTTCACTAATCATATGCCCATTCTGTGAAATTAAAAGTCAGGATTTGCCAAGTTGAGTTTCACTGTGATTTAGCACTAATTTTCTAAGTCAAGAACTGCATTATTTGAAACCGAGCCAATGTTGCACACAACATCCCTTACTACCAAGCTAGTGTCATAAGCAAACAGAAATATTTTAGAGTTACACGTAATACTAGAGGGCATATCATTTATATAAATAAGGAACAGGAGTGGCACCAACACTGATCCCTGCCCCCCCCCCCCCTCTCCCCCCCAAAAAAAATACTTGATTGTACCCCACTCAGATCCCACATCACAGCCATTCTAAACATTGTGAATAATAACCTTTCGCTGTCTGTTGCTAAAGTAAGAGGTGATCCAATTGTTAGCTACTCCCTGTATTCCGTAATGTTCTAACTTCTGGAGCAATATTTTGTGATCTACACAATCAAATGCCTTAGTTAAATCAAAAAATATGCCTAGCGTTCAAAACCTTTTGTTTGGCCCATCCAGTACCTCGCAGAGGAAAGAGAATTCAACATTTTCAGTCGTTAAGACTTCTAAAGCCAAACTGTACATTTGGTAGCAAATAGTGATTTATAAAATGATCAATTATCTTTACATACACAGCCTTTTCAATAACTTTAGCAAACACTGATGGCATAGAAATAACTCTAAAATCGCCTAAATTATCCGTTTCTCCCTTTTTATAAAGCGAAGTTACTACTGAGTACTTTAATTGTTCAGGAAACTGACCATTCCTAAAGAAAAAATTGCAAATGTCGCTAAATACAGGGCTAACATGTGCAGCACAGTACTTTCATATTCTGCTAGGCACTCCATCATATCCACGAGTCCTTAGTCTTCAGTAATTATTGACTCAATCTGTCCCTTGTATCACAGAGGAGTATTTCAGACATCAATCTTGGAAAAGCATTTGCCAAATATTGTACATATATCTGATTTATCAGTAACAGAAATATTTTTACTACGAACTGGCTTTATATTGTCGACCTTGTGTTGCTGACCAGACACTTTGTTTACAACTGACCATATGGTTTTTATCCTGTGAATTAACTCTTCTATTTGCATACCACATACTCTTTGCCTTCCTAATAACATTTTTAAGCACCTTACAATACTTTGACTCTTCAAGCTTTCCTGGCGGATGTGCTGTAAATAGCCTTCACGGGTTTGCCGCTGGATCACTTAGTGCAAATTCCACAATATTTCCTCGGAGGAACTGTCACACACATTCAGGTGGTTCAACCTTGCTGGTGGCTATGTACATCTGACTGTATATGCATGTCAACGCCCCATTTCTCAAACATGTGCGGGAAGAATGTGTAGTTGTGGAAATTGTGCATGTGCAATGATTTGTAGATAGATGGTGCCATATTCAAACTCCCTCCGCCGAAAAATGCAGAGCGGCTCTCCTGCTCACGCACTGTATGCTGCATTTGTAAATCATCTGATGTCTGTATTCAGTGTTCCACAATTGCCAATACACCACATTTCCTCAGGCCAAGGTCATCCTTAACTGAACCCAACAGGTTTCTCAGTTTTGCAGATGGTTGGAAAACACACTTAATTCCGTATCTTCCGAGGACTCTTCAGATTCTTGACGACATGACACCAAAATACAGCATTGTGTGTTCATTATGTTCCATATATTAAACTTGCCTGGGCCTGAATGCATTACGTGTCTGTCTCAGAATAACAGTTTTGTCGGAACACTGTCTTCAAATGTTGTATTTCACTCGACAGGCTTTCAGGATCATATACCCCATGTGCTCTATGAACTAACGTACGTAATGCACTAATGTGTTGTGCAGAATGATGGCAGCTTGTGGTCTGCACAATGCGGTACTTTTGCTAAATTTAACCATTGTAGAGATTCTGCAGCTGTCATTCGACGACGGCAGTGCGACACTTGTGATAGAAAGGGTGCGTTATGTGTGTCAGGAATTGTGCTTGTGTCCAGACAATTGCTATCACTCCATCTGAAGATTTAAGTGAACCTTTCAGTGGTACCCTGGAACTGGGTAGACAGTGCCACTTGTGCTCTGGTTAACTGGACTGAATGACAAGCTAAGTTTCGTCAAATGACTAAATACAATTGACTTGGGGAAGCCCGAGTGCAAGACGACTTGTCAAGAAGACGTACAGACTCTGTGTGATGCTGCAGTTTTGGTGCTAGAGAAGGATCTGAATTTTGTACCTGCACTAGGGACCATTCCCCTCAGAGATGTGATTAGTGGAATAGAGCAGGCTGTTTCGAAACTTTCGAAGGCTGCTGCTGAAGAGGTTAGGTGTGACACAGGCCACATCTTGACTCGAGCTTCATCTGAGAGGTCCAACTTTAATATCACCTCAGCTGAAAGAAATGCTGTATGAGAATTGAGAGAAGACCTAGACATTGTCATCTTACTTGCTGACAAAGGAAATGCTACTGTGCTTCTCTCACGCACAGAATAAAACAGCAAGATATACAAACTGCTCAACGATCTTGCATATAGTAAATTAAAAAGTGATCTGACGGGTAGGATCCAGAGAGAGACTGTGGAACTCATCAGGAAGAGCTAGATTCCAGTGAAAGTCGCTAAGGGTGTGCGTCAACAGGCTGCAGTTCCTCCTAAACTCTACAGCCTACCCAAGATCCATAAGAATGGGGCGCCTCTCCATCCCATTGTAAGTAACATAGGAGCACCTACTTATTTTGTTGCCAAATACCTTACATCACTATTGGGACTTCTCGTAGGCAAATGCGACAATCACATTCAAAACACTGAAGATTTATAGGTCGCCTGAAAACTCTTAGATTGCAATCATCAGATCTGTTAGTAAGTTTAGATCTTGTGTCTTTATTCACAAAGGTGCCTTTGCAGTACTCTTTGGAGCATACTAGTAACAAATTTGAAGAGGACATAGTAGCATTATTGAAACACGTGCTTACTTCAACATACTTGTTATTTCATGACCAATATTTTGAATAAGTGGACTGTGTTGCCATGGCAAGCCCTCTTGTTCTCCTATGGTTATTCTGAGAGACAGATAAGTTATGCATTCAGGCCCAAGCGAGTTCAGTCTATGGAGCAGAATGATATGAAGACACCCACCACTTTGGCCTTTTTGCCATATTTTGGTGCCATGTTGTCAAGAATCGGAAGAGTCCTAGAAAGACATGGAATTAAGTGTGTTCCTCAACCATCTGCAAAACTGAAAAACCTGTGGGTTCGGGTAAGGATGACCTTGGCCTAAAGAATTGTGGTGTGTACAAGCTTCCTTGTCAATGTGGGACATTGTATATAGGCCAGACATGCCGCACAGTAAAAGAACACTGTGATGAACATCAGCGCTGTCTGAATACAGGACAGCAGATGATTTAAGAAAAGACGGAAGTTTTATCCCCGACATCATCATTCTGGGATTGCCATTAAGGAAGCAATACATATCAGTACAGCCGATAATGTCATCAACAAGGATGCAAGATTTCAGCTGAGCACAGCCTGGAACCATGCATTGGCTGCTATTAAATCACAATGCGAAAATAAAGATTCTTCAGTAACAGGCCCGTCATAACATTGATCTAGTACAGCTGTTGGTGAGCAACGTCTGGCCGCAATGTTGGCAAACACAGCGTACTAGGCAGTGCGGGAGAGACACTCTGCGATTTTTGGCGGAGGGAGTTTGAATGTGGCAACATCTATGTGCAAATCATTGTGCATGCGCGATTCCCATGCCTGCGCATTCTTCCCTCACATTTTCGAGAAACGGAGCGTCGACGGGTGGATACCGTCAGTAATACCAGGAAGGTAGAACCACCTGAAGATGTCGGACCGGACAGTTGCTCCAAGGAAATATTGTGGAATTTGCTTAACGTGATCCGGCTGCAAACCCGTGAAGACTTATTACACCTTACAATACTGTTTGTGATGGGCTACTGTAGCTTGATTGTGACTACTTCTAACATTTCGATATAATTCCTGCTTCATTCTACGTGATATCCTTATCCCACTAATCAGCCACCCGAGCTGCCTATTGCTGCTAGTACCCCATTCAGAACGTTCTAGTGGAAATCAACTCTCAAAGAGCATGAGAAATGTGTTAAGGAAAGCATTATATTTATCATCTTTGTTATTGGCACAATAAACATCCTACCACTCTTGTTCCTTGCTAAGGTTTAAAAAACTCTCCATTGTTGTTGGATTAACTTTCCTACATAGTTTGTAATTATATGTGGCATTTGAGTACAAAAGCCTTTTAGTGTTAAAATTTGTGTATCATGGTCTGAAAGGCCATTCACCGTTTACTAACAGAATGCCCATCTAGTAATGAAGAATGAATAAAAATATTGTCTATGGCTGTGCTACTGTTCCCCTGCACCCTAGTTGGAAAAAATAGTCTGCATCCGATCATATGAATTTAGGATATCTACCAACATCCTTTTTCTTGCACATTCGTATACAAAATTTATATTGAAGTCACCACATATAACTAATTTCTGGTACTTCCTACAAAGTGAATGAAGAACCCCCTCTAGCTTCAGCAAAAATGTTCTGAAGTCAGTTAGGGGACCTATAAACAACAATTAGAAGTTTAGTTTCATTAAATCAACTGCCCCTGCACAACGTTCAAATATCAGTTCAGTGCAGTGTCGCAATAAGTCTATGGACTCAAATGGAATACTGTTCTTTACGTACATAGCCAGTCCCCCACCCTGTAAGGAACTCCTTGGAAAACAACCAGCTAGTTTGTAACCTGGTAAACGAAGCCTCTGAATTGTCAAATTATTTAAGTGGTGCTCTGATATACCAATAATTTCAGAGTCAACATCTATAAGCAGTTCACTAACTTCATCTCTAATACCTCTTATATTTTGGTGAAATGTTAATTCCTTCTCTACTTGGAAATATATCCTCTGAAGGTGAGCCTCAGTAGAGGGACTTCCTTTAAGCAGGTATACTCATCAGCTGACTTCAATCTAAAAAAGGTGCAGCTCTAGCACCAACTACTACAGGAATTTTTCCACGAGTGATCCCACCACCAGCCACTACACTGTCACCTATAAGCTTTGCCAGCCTCCCCTTCCCATACCTGTTGAGGTACAGGCCATGCCTAGTGAAATCTGACCTACTGATAGACCCAAGTGACACCACTGAAATGTAACCCATGCCCTCTGCCATCAGCAACCCCCTCCAGCCCCATGTTAATGTGCCTAACAGCTGCATTAAGATTAGGCCAATCATGACGCTGAAACAGTTGCACGAAATGCACGTTAGTGCCACCTGTTTGAGTAGCTATCTTTACCAGATCACCACATACATCATATTCTCCGTCCCTATAAAGACTGTCCCCTCCTCCACCCACTGGTCACTACCTGATCCTCCTCTGTAAAATTCCTACACAAAGCCCTCTATGCTGTCAGTCACCTGAACCAACCCTGCACTAGGCTTCACAATGCTGGTGACCTGGTCCTCACTCCCCAACACGTCTGCAACTGCTGGCCCACAGCTGCGAACTACCTAGCAGGAGAACCTTCTTTCTGTTAGACTTCGCAACTGACCTAGGCCTCCTAACTGCTGAGGACTGCTGCATGTTCCCTACATCTACAGCTATAAGAGGCTCCTCTCCACTTAATTCTTGACAGTTGGTTAAATCTATTGAATGTATGCAAAGTGTAACTGTCTGAATACCACCTCCTGTTCCTAGCTGCATTTTTGCCAACTGCCAGTTCCCATTCCCCACCACCCTTCCCCCTGCTCAACGTATCTAGTTCCTCCTTTGTGCATTGTAACTGCACCTGAAGGGCACAGATCTTACGCTCCTGCTCCTACATCAACTTACTACTTCTACAGATTCTATGTTCCCAGGAGAGTATCTCGCTGGAATGCCCACTGGCTTCCCCACTATATTCCCCCCAATGAAAATATTTTTAACAAATCCCACACAGTAACCCACTACTCACAAACCTGTGACAGAGCCCACACTTCTCACTCATGGTTAAATTTTTCAGTTACTGAAAAAACTATGTGTCTACATTACCTAATTTCAGTTAAATCTGTAGAACTATTTATAGAACTAACAATAGCAATCTCGAAATTCTCTGGCAACTAAGAAAGCAGCTACTTGTATTAATACTACTACACCACAGCCAATACCAATACTGACAAAACTTCACAAAATTATCAGCTAGAACCAAAAATTCAAGCAGCCATTGGAACTCTCAACTAAGTTAAAACACTGAATGAAAATTTTACTGAAATGTTTCACTAGAAACAATGAGAAATGTCAGCTGAAAACTAAAGCACGAAATTTATTAAACGACTTCAATGCACAGAAAACTCTGAAAAAATGCAGCTAGTGAATGTTTCCAAAAATTTATTAAATTGTTATTTTGCCAGAAACAGCATGAAACACTGCTGAAAACTTAAATTTAATAACTGTATAACAGTGCACAAATAACTTTGTTAGTACTTAGCTACATCAGCAACTGCACGCTACATAATGTAAACACACCACTGAGGTGTGAGGCTTGGACTCACGACTTAAGAACACTCATGAATAAAAGACCACTTAAGTCAATAACATTGGAAGAAAGACTGAGATTAATGAAAATCCACCAATAAGTTACTTTTACAGCAAATATTAACACAAAGTTTAAAATGAGTAACTGAAGACTAAAACTTAATAAAATATTGACAAGTAATTTCAACAGTAGTCCAGCATGTGTGATGTCACACCAAAGACGCTACTAGATCAGCACAGAACATGTCACATTGTGATTCATAAAATTCTAATGCTAGAAAATTGGTTCAGGTAGTTGCGTGAGAATACGATTATATTTTTCAGAAAGGTATAACTAGTGGTGTAAAATGCCTAGGTGTTTGTAAGTAGGAGCAAATGCCTGAATTTCATAAACTCCCAGGCATTTATGCATTTTAAAGTTCAATTGAGAAGTGGCGCTTATAAAAGGAAAATTTAAGCTGATATTTTCTATTGGAAAATGTTTTGCAACACTGCTTTTTCAGTGATTGGGTAACCATGTTGAAAAAGCTGCTTGAGAGTTGGGGAAGAATAATTAGGAGAAATAAATGGATGTAAGCATAAATTTTTACATCTTTAATGAGGTAAATTCTTGGGGTAGTGCATAATACAAAGAGGGCACTCAAGTTTAAAAGTAAAAGTTTAAGTGGTCAACCAACTGGCTGCCAGATGGAAGCAGACAAATGGACACTAACAGAAAAAAGCCACCCATACTGTCACACAAGAGCACCCAGCATTGTGCTAGAAATAGTGATGTAACTGCCAGAAAACCATCGGAAGATAAACCGGAAAGGTTTGAAAACTGGTTCATGGAATGATAAATAACTATTCATAAAAGTGACTGGTTGCAGTTGTATGTATTTACATTCAATTAAGTTATGGGTTCTAAAATATCTGTAATGGATAAGCTTCATTTAAAAACAATATTTACAAGATACTCCTTTCACTTTTAAATGGAAAAACTTCCAAATAGATCCTTTTCTCTTAACCATCTTGCAACTGTTCTATAGCCTGTTGTCTGTAACATTGTAAATAACACACACAAGATTATATTGCTTCTCTCTCAACCATGTAGACTGGAATGTCTAAGTCAGTCGGACCAGTGTTGCCAATTACAGTTAACTAAATAACCAACAATTGCATTAATTGCCTGAAATTACCAGCCACTCACTCAAAATATCATCTACTACCTGTTTGCAAGAATAGCAATAGCACTAACATTTACTTAGAATAACTGGAATTAGAGTGAATATTCCAATTTCACAATTTCAAGAATTGTGGATTCTCTACGAAAGGGGCTATTATTGAAATCGAATGGTTCCTGTGTTTTGGGCATCGATTCTTTGTTGTTAAATCATTTTTTTTGTTACTGTACTCATTTTATCTTGACAGCAGTGCAGTCATACAAAAGTAGATAAGGGAGCGGAATAGAAAACTATACTCTCTCAAATGTTGCTACATTTGGCGAACCATTTTTTTGTTTTTTACTAAAACAGTTGAACATTTAAGAGTACATTTGTCATAAAGAAATATGTGCTGCTTAGAGACAGAGAGAGAGCACTGGTAAAAATAAAAAGGATATTATAAATGAAAAGCAGCTGTCAGCAACACATGACCTTCCTTGGTACAACAAGTTCATAAATTATTTTATTCTAGCAGTAAATTTTTTTATAAATGTCCAGATTTTGGACATTTAAAACTGCTTTGGCCAAATTCCCAGGCAAATACCTGTTTATAAATGCCAGCCCAAATCACTAGATGCAGCTGCTGCTTATCTAATGTTTTTCACTTCTATTGTCTTCCACTCTATGAATGACCTTACGACAGAGCAAATGTTGACTGAAGATTTAGTGCAACAAGTTTCTGTACAAGATACTTCTACAAGTTCTGCAAAATCAATAGGAACTTTCTCGACTGTTCAGATTGAGTAAAAGACATGTAAACTAACAGTAGTACACTGTGATTTAGAGAAACCTAAATGTGAAAATCATACTATATTACAGTCTGATTAATGAATGATGGTAGCCTGCACAAGTCAAGGCATGGACAGGAATTGCAGTGTTCCGAACAACAGTTGTGATACGCATGTAGAGGGGCTTTGCAGCTGAAGGTAGTTTGTATCTTGCAAATTCTCTTACTTGCATTTGTAGAATTTGTTGCTTGCCACTATCATTAATCACAAAAATTATAACAAACAGAACAGAAGTTCACTACATAATATGCTACAGTTACTGTTAAATGCCTCGCTGTGCTGTAAAAATCTGATCCCATTGTGAGCAATAAGTAAGGCTTGTTTTATATTCCTAGAAATTCTTGTATTGTCCAAAGATGTAAAAGCCAACCATTTGCCAGTTACATAAGGCAGAAATGCCTCTCTGAGTATGGTATTTCTTACAATATACCTGCTCTGCATTCTCAGATAATGCTTGGATAGTAACGGAGCACTGTAGGTCTATTAATAGAATGTGGAGAAAAAACAGGAGATAAATGGTGTTGAGATTCTTTGTAGTTATGTCATAACTTTAAAAAAGGTTTTGTCTCAATTGTTTAGTCACTAGTAGCAGAGAATGGCTACCATATTTTATTGACTTCCAGATGCATTTTTTCCTTCAAAAAATTACCTCCAAAATTCAGGTGCATCTTATATTCAGAATTGATATAAAAATATCCGGTGTTTGATTTGAAATTCCCGCCAGTCTTAATAATGGCCATGTATATGATGCCACGGGAAACCAATCTCTATCAGGCAACATTGGATTCAACTGGCAGCAGCAGCAGTATACCGATGTGACGAATGTGAATTGTGGGGATTCACAAGCTTGCTAACACTGTCTCCCTGCTGCCTCGTCATCACAAACCCAGAACACGGTGTAGCCTAGTGTGTATCATTGCAGTCTGTGGTACCAGTGAACTTGAACTGAAAGTGATTCGTGTTATTGGTGGCAGTACAGTGTTGGTAGCTGGCTTTTTAATGGAAAAAATAAAAGGTATTCGTATGATATGGGCTTTAAATTGAAAGTGACAGTATATGCTAATACATGGAAACGGAGCAGCTGAGTGGCATTTTGACCCTCCACCAACTGAAGAAAAAAGAGTTTGGCATGCTGGGAAAGAACAGAAAAAATGGTTGTGACTAAATGTGCAGAGGACTGAATGCAAAGTGGCCAAAACTAGATGTATGAAATGGATTAAAGGACTCCGTCAAAATTGCATTGGAATTACAACAACAATTATTAAAATACACGCTCACAAGCAAGAAAACCATTGTGGAGCTAAGCCAAATTGTGAATATGGATGAAACTCGTGACGTTGGATGGGCCGAGTAACAGAACTGTTACGAAAGGTGCTAAGACTGAAACTATAAAAGCAAATTGACATGAAGAAATGCACTATACTTTTGTCCTTTCATGTTGTGATGACGGTACTAAACTTAACCCAGTGGTCATTTTCAAGTGCAGAGTGATGGCTAAACCTTATGAAATACTGCCAGGTGGTGGTGTTCACATGTGTGACAAGGGTTGCATGGATGAGGCTGATACGAAATTATGGGTTAACAGAGTGTGGGAGAGAAGGAAAGGTGCTTTTTGAAAAGACTTCTCTCTTTATGCTACATCAGTTCAGTAGTCATTTGAAAAATTCTGTGAAAGAGAAATTTAGATGGGGAAATACAGAACTTGCTGTTATTCCAGGACGACTTACTTCACAATGGCAGCTGCTTGATGTCTCAATAAATAAACTATGTGAAGTGTATGTGAGAGAGGAATGGAACAAATGGACGATGGATGAAACCCATCATGCCTACAATAAAAGAAATGTGTCAGTGGATAAAACAGTCATGGTCTAGAGTAAGGGAAGGCGTTATTGTTAAATCTTTCAAGAAGTGCAGCATAAGTAACTCTCTCAATGGCAGTGAAGACAATCTTTTGTATGAAGAGGACAGCGACGAGGAGGAGGAAGAAGAAAATTCAGATGATCTTCAGCCTGGCTTTGCAATCTAATAATGAAAAAGATACAAATGATACTTCAAATAAGTGCTTAAAAATTAAGTTGTCTTAGCTGGTGTAGTGTCTTATGGTTCATAAAATATGGTACTTATTTCATATGGAATCAGAAGAAATTGACTTTAATCTCTTAAGTGCGTAGTTCATCTGTATCACAGTCCTCATGTTACAGATCAGTAATAATTGATCACCAGCGAAGTGTTTCACATCATATAATACACAAAACAATGTGAAAAAAACATAGATATGTATGCAGATGTTTCAAAAGTTACTTAAGTGTAGTGGAAGTGCTTTCCTCAACCTTCGACTAGGTGGAAGGAAATGCAGAAATTGCTAGCATAGGTAAAAAGTACTAAATATCTAAAGAAGACGGCTTTGATACAAAAGGCAGAACAAGTCTGGAAATTACAGGATTAAAAAGGTGTTTAATTTTGTAAAACAAATACAGAAAGTATATTGAAAATACCATGACTGTTGACAGAAAACCGTATGAGATTGGCAACTTCCATATGTATGACAGTATAGAATACAATATCAATTTTTTCTTTGGAGGCGCTGTATGTGCCGCCACATGGTGATTTTAAAAAGATCATGAATGGTGTAGAAAATAGTTGTCTGGAGGAAAGTCGTACACACCTTTGCTGTTCTGGGTCTGGGACTTCAATTGTATTTCAGTTGATTTAGTACAGGACTGTTTTAAAATAAATGCTACTTGTGCTTTGAACTGCTTCATCAAACTTGAATTCTGTGGTTGTAAAAAAATCACAACGTACCACAGCCATGAAAATGCCAAGCCTCACTACGCGAGCAACAGGTTGGTCTGTCTTAAAAGATAATGCCACCTCTGGAGGCAGCTCTTATTAGCAAGGTACAAAGCTATTATTGGTTGGACACACTTTCTTACATATTTGAAGATATAGTAAAATAACCTGCCAGATGGCAAAAATTACCTACAAAATGAATGATTACTTAGTCAAAACACACAATAAAAAGTTAGAACAGAGCTGTTTGAGCCACCACTCAATTGTAATTAAAACATTTGTGAAGCATTTGGAATGCTGGAGTTAGCTCATAAAAGTTATCTTGCTAATTGTACATAAGATTTGAAAAAATATTTAATCAGAAAGACTGTAAAAGTCTTAATGTAGTACAGCCATTTTGTTTTGGTACAGTAGACGGTCGTCAGTACATGATCTGCCAAGTATTTAGAAATAATACTTAGTACTGAATCCTTTCTGTGCTTTATCTGTTTAATATTACATATTAGATTTGTATGGTTGTTAATTTTTTAAATATTACATTTGTCAGTCATCAGGGTTTAATTATACATTTATTTTCAGGGCACGAGATTCTCCTGATCGCAATGGGGATGTTAACACAAATGAACGGGATTGATTGCTTTGCTTTAACACTCAACTTGGACCTTCTGGTGATTTCTGGGAGGCATCTAGACAGCATGGAACTTCCAGATTATATTTTTAAGTCACTCTTGTAATGCTTTTAAAATGTTCCAGCACTTGTTTGACTAAAGAATGAATTAGGCTAAGCTTTATTACTTAATGTTTCTCCATATGTTGTATTGAGTACTACTTTTGCAGTACTCACTGCCAGTGTTAGATTTGGACATGCATTTTGTAAACAGTGTACCTTTTATAGGTTCCTGTGAACAAATGCAGCAGGTTTGTATTTAAAAACACATTCTATACTTTTCTTATAAACTATTGAGTGGTATCAGCTCATATACTCAAATGAAGCATAGTTTCCTATAGTGTGATTTGACAGAGATTTTTATTTTTGATCTCACTGGAATGATACAGTTAACCACTTCAGTACTGGGCAAAAGTATTTTTCAGTTCAGTGATGTCATTTTGGGCACCAGCCTATAATACGATTGTAAGCTCCTTTGCAGTAGTACTAAGAACTTCACGTGTTTGCCATATCAAGAGCAGTTGTCTTGTGGTGACAGTTGAGTGATAAGCCATTGCGTGTCTCTCCCCCCTCCCCCCTCCCCCCTCCCCCTCCCCCCTCCCCCTCCCCCTCTCCCCCTCCCTCCCTCCCCCTCCCTCCCCCTCCCTCCCTCCCCCTCTCCCCCCTCCCCCTCTCCCCCCTCCCCCTCTCCCCCCTCCCCCTCTCCCCCTCCCCCTCTCCCCCCTCCCCCTCTCCCCCCTCCCCCTCTCCCCCCTCCCCCTCTCCCCCCTCCCCCCTCCCCCCTCCCCCCTCCCCCCTCCCCCCCTCCCCCCCTCCCCCTCTCCCCCCTCCCCCTCTCCCCCCTCCCCCTCTCCCCCTCCCCCTCTCCCCCTCTCCTTCTCCCCTTCCCCTCTCACCCCCTCCCCCTCTCCTGTTCCTTTCCATCTCCTGTTCACCCCCCTCCTGTTCAGAGGGGGGAGAGAGAGAGAGAGAAGGGGGGGCTTGTTTAAGTGTACTTGTTTGATTTTGCAGATAGTTAATAAAATTTAGAAATTACCTGCCTGTGAAAAATAACAGGTACACATGACAGGTCAATTTTCAGCATTTACCTTAGATTCTGTAGTTTGTACTCATACACGTCATAACTGAATTTACTCAAATGCTTGTCTTCTCCATGGTTGGTCATACCTGTATTGCGACAGCTGTCTTTAACTTAACAAGTGTGTAGTAAATCAGGTGGGTCCAGTAGGACAGTGATAGCTGCAAATAAGGGGAAGGCTTGCATGCCACAAATCCTTTAAATTCACTTCTTCATGTGAAGTTCTTCTAATGAAGTGTACTTAAATGTTATGTTAATAAAGTATCTTTTCGGACATTGACATTGTGGAATTACTTTGTACCTTGTATATTCAGCAGTTTTGACTATGGAGCAAAAGGATTCATTGTGAGAATAGTCTGAAGTGCACTGAAAAGACTGTTTGACCAGAATTAACCCTTTCACTGCTGTGGATGTGTACACATGATTTGTTACACCGCTCCCCAGTTGCTGTGGACATGTCTAAGTGCACCACTTGGGCTTTCCAGCAGTGCTATGGATGTATGTATGCATCCGGAGCTGCCGACCTCTCTGCTGCAGATGAGTTACTTCCACATCTCCAAATAAAAAGGTTTAGGGAGTGTTTATTGTACAACATATGTACCTCATTGTGTGCTATCATTTGCAAAAATGCTTGCTTCAATGTCCTGAATCATTTGGGATTATGACTGTTTTTATGATCACACGATTTGCAACATGCAAGGATGTGAATGGGTGCATCGTGTGTGACTATCCATTGGATATCAACAATGTAGGAAAACATAGATTGCTATTTACTGTAAAGAAGACGTGTGAAGTTGCAGACAGGCACGATTAAGACACATGTAGCTTTCAGCCGCAGCCTTTGTCAGGAAAGATACTCAAGCACACCTCACACACACGACTGCCAATTCCAGCATCTCGAGCCAGAATGGAGATCCATTGGATTAAAACCCAATAACTCGAGAATGAAAGGAGTTAATTATTCTATTAATTTTAAATAAAATTTTGATAACTTATTTGCATTTCAATCACTGCAATGTACTAGTGAAAATAGACTGCATGCTCAATTAACTAAAGGCAGTTTTACCTCTACAAACTCTTAAAAATTTTACGTATTGTTTTATGTAATATGATGCAGTCCTGTAAGTATGACATATAATGAAAAGAAATTCAGTTCTTTATCGAGAAGATCTGACTGTAAGATGTGCAAAAATAAAGTTTTCTTATGTAATAGTTTTTAATAAAAATGGGTAAGTATTTATCGGCCAGGATGCCATCTCAGCACAGGCACCAGCATCTGGTGAGCAGTACAGCTATAAGAAGAGCCACCATTAGCTTGGAACGCAGAGAGAATGTCTGTGGCAATGAAAGTGTTAATATGATTGGTGTTTGTGAAATATAAAGTATGTATTATCAGTGGGAACTTGAGGCAGGAATGCCGACAATGTAGGAAGAGACAGATTGCTACTTACCATAAAGATGACATGTAAAGTTGCAGGCAGGCAGAATTGACCCACAGCCTAGGCCAGAAAAAGATACACACACCATTCATTCACACAAGCAAGCACAACTCGTGCACATTACCGCCAACTCTGGCAGCTCGGGTGCTCTAGTAGTTAGCGTTGCTGCCTCTGGATCTCGGGTGCTCTAGTGGTTAGCGTTGCTGCCTCTGGATCTCAGGTTTGATTCCCAGCCGGATTGGGGATTTTCTCTGCCCGGGGACAGGATGTTTGTCTTGTCCTCATTGTATCATCATTTGTGACAGTGGTTAGATTGGATTGTGTAAAAATTAGGACTTTGTACGGGTGCCGATGACCACACGATTGAGCACTCCACAAACCGATCATCCGACAGCTTGGGCCAGGCATTCTGGCACAAGCTGCTAGGTTTGGCGATCATGTGTGCATGAGGTCGGATTGCTTGTGTGAATGAATGGTGTTTCTGATGAAGGCTGTGGACAAATCAGTGCAATGGCGCCATTTGAATTCACCAAAGCCAAGAAATGCAAAACGTCGATTTCAGCGAAGAAAATCATGGCTTCTGTTTCTTGGGACAGACAAGACATTCTTCTGTTGGAATATATGCCTCCTGGAACGACAGTTAATGCTGCTGCATATTGCCAGACTGAAATGTCTTCGAAGAGCAATTCAAAACAAACGCAGGGGAATGCTGACAAGTGGTCTGCTTGCTTCATAACAACGCTCGGCCTCACAAAGCGCTTGTAACCAAAGCACTACTCAAACAATTCAAATGGTACATATTGGACCATCCGCCATACAGCCCGGACCTAACGCCGACAGACTTCCATGTCTTCTGTTACCTGATGTCACATCTTGGTGGAAAATCATTCAACGACGACAAAGAGATCAAAGATAAAAGTTGAAATGTGGTTCCGACAACATGCGGCAATCTTCTATGACTGGGATACAAAAGCTTGTGCACAGGCTTAACAAATGTTTGGATGACGGGGGTGATTATGTCGAAAAATAACAAATAATCCACTTAATAAGATGTAACTGACGTTTTCTAAATAAATGTTCTATTTAAGGACTGTGAGCCATTGTATCTTTACTTTTCGAAATGCCCTCATATGTACAATCATGCTCATGTTTCCGAACGACCTGAATTACATTTCGCCTGATTTGCATGCAACCCACGTAACAGCTGTCTAGCAGGTCCTCTAATCACTCCTTACAAGGGAACCTCCCCATCGCACCCCCCTCAGATTTAGTTATAAGTTGGCACAGTGGATAGGCCTTGAGAAACTGAACACAGATAAATCGAGAAAACAGGAAGAAGTTGTGTGGAACTATGAAAAAATTAGTAAAATATACAAACTGAGTAGTCCATGCGCAACATAGGCAACATCAAGGACAATGTGGGCTCAGGATCGCCGTGGTCCCGTGGTTAGCGTGAGTAACTGCGGAATGAGAGGGTCTTGGTTCAAGTCTTCCCTTGACTGAAAATTTTACTTTCTTTATTTTCGCAAAGTTATGATCTGTCCGTTCGTTCATTGACGTCTGTGTTCACTGTAATAAGTTGTGTGTGTTTTGCGACTGCACCGCAAAACCGTGCCATTAGTAAACGAAAGGACGTGCCTCTCCAATGGGAACCGAAAACATTTGATCGCAAAGTCATAGATCAACCGATTCCTCCACAGGAAAACAGATCTGATATATTCTATACGACACTGGTGACGGCATGTGCGTCACATGACAGGAATATGTTGTCGACCCACCTAACTTGTACAATTGGCGAATGGGTAAAAAGATTCTTCTACCTTGCCCGATTTAGGTTTTCTTGTGGATGTGATAATTACTCCCAAAAAAGTGATGAAAACATGAGTTTGTCACATAAACTGAAAATAAAAAATTAAACTTTTCACTCGAGGGAAGACTTGAACCTAGGACCTCTCGTTTCGTAGTTGCTCTCGCTAACCACGGGACCACGGCGCTCCTGTAGTCCTATTGCCCTTGATGTTGCCTATCTTCGCATGGACTACTCAGTTTGTATATTTTACTAATTTTTTTCATAGTTCCACACAATTTCTTCCTGTTTTCTCGATTGATCCGTGTTCAGTTTTTCAAGGCCTATCCACTGTGCCAACTTATACCTAAATCTGAGGGGGGTGCGATGGGGAGCTTCCCTTGTTAGTACAGTCGTTTGACTGTTGAAAATGGTTCCAGCAAGTCACCACTAGAAAACACTGCTCTGTATCGCAATAACTCAAGATGTAAAGTAATACCGCGATACTAGAAATATCGGAGTACACCTTATCACAGACAATACTGTGCTTAAAGCTTGTAAGCTCACATTTATTGCAATATATGATCTACCTGAAATGTTACCTCTATGATTATTACGTCAGATAGGTAATGCACGTAGTAAGTTTGTCGTATTCATGATTTCCTCTTCAATGTAACATACCGTAATTGTTATTTAACACAAGATGACATAAAAAAATTAAGTTATTCATGAGCATCTAGTGTGTGTGTGTGTGTGTGTGTGTGTGTGTGTGTGTGTGTGTAATCTTAAAATGACACGACGAACCATCTCGTTCTGCATATGGATTCAAACCCAGGTTATGAAGACAAGATTTTGTGACTGACAGAAACTCATATCTGACTAGGCACACAGAGTGATATACCTCGATTTTAGTCAGTATCAGTTAGCAAATATTAACTTTAAATTACATAACGTAAACATTTTTAACGGACGCGAATTCCTGCCCAGCATCTATTGTCCCTGTAAACAGACTACGAAAGATGTTACATATTACTTCTTCACAAGTAACTTACTTGAAATGCAGGGGGTAAAGCTTTGTGTTGGACAGGGATTCGAACTCTGAACCTAATCGGATTGTTATCGAAGCACAATCAACTGTGACATCGGATTTTCTCGGCAGTAGCTAGATGTTTTAAATGAAATAACGAGAAGAAACATTACGTTTTTCCTTCCCAGGACTCCAACCCGGCACCTATCGCTGTTACATTCTAGAGAAAACGAACGTTAAATATGGGTTTGTTACACCAGCAGCAACATGTGAGCATTTTTGAACCAGAAATATGACCTGGTTCAGTGCTGACTGGGAATCGAACTCCACACGTATCGTTGTTGACTACACACAGAGACATCTACCGATATTTTCTCCACCAGCAGCTCGGAATAACATCCTTGAACTTACAGTGGTCTCTCAAATTGTTCTGTGTCTCACTAGGAGTCAAAAACGTCAGACATCGTTAGTGTTGACAATGAATGACAGTACATTAAAAATCAAAATTATTATCCATCAGCAGATAGGTGTTCACATGCTAAAGCTTGATAATACATAATGAAAACTTTAGTGCCAGGCCACTATTCGAACCCATTCACGCGCAATATGGGGAGATGTTGAGGAATCTGCAGTTTTGAACAAACAACAAATTGCAGTCGAGCTGTATTGTCACGAAAGGATCAAATTCCGCGTTAGGGGCGGTCTGAGTTGCATTCCCAGTTCAGAACCAATTTTATCGACATACAGAAGCTCAAATAAAAGATGGAAGAAGTGTCCTGTGACACTACATTGCGTTTGTTTCGTCACTATAAATAAATAACTACACTCCTGGAAATTGAAATAAGAACACCGTGAATTCATTGTCCCAGAAAGGGGAAACTTTATTGACACATTCCTGGGGTCAGATACATCACATGATCACACTGACAGAACCACAGGCACATAGACACAGGCAACAGAGCATGCACAATGTCGGCACTAGTACAGTGTATATCCACCTTTCGCAGCAATGCAGGCTGCTATTCTCCCATGGAGACGATCGTAGAGATGCTGGATGTAGTCCTGTGGAACGGCTTGCCATGCCATTTCCACCTGGCGCCTCAGTTGGACCAGCGTTCGTGCTGGACGTGCAGACCGCGTGAGACGACGCTTCATCCAGTCCCAAACATGCTCAATGGGGGACAGATCCGGAGATCTTGCTGGCCAGGGTAGTTGACTTACACCTTCTAGAGCACGTTGGGTGGCACGGGATACATGCGGACGTGCATTGTCCTGTTGGAACAGCAAGTTCCCTTGCCGGTCTAGGAATGGTAGAACGATGGGTTCGATGACGGTTTGGATGTACCGTGCACTATTCAGTGTCCCCTCGACGATCACCAGTGGTGTACGGCCAGTGTAGGAGATCGCTCCCCACACCATGATGCCGGGTGTTGGCCCTGTGTGCCTCGGTCGTATGCAGTCCTGATTGTGGCGCTCACCTGCACGGCGCCAAACACGCATACGACCATCATTGGCACCAAGGCAGAAGCGACTCTCATCGCTGAAGACGACACGTCTCCATTCGTCCCTCCATTCACGCCTGTCACGACACCACTGGAGGCGGGCTGCACGATGTTGGGGCGTGAGCGGAAGACGGCCTAACGGTGTGCGGGACCGTAGCCCAGCTTCATGGAGACGGTTGCGAATGGTCCTCGCCGATACCCCAGGAGCAACAGTGTCCCTAATTTGCTGGGAAGTGGCGGTGCGGTCCCCTACGGCACTGCGTAGGATCCTACGGTCTTGGCGTGCATCCGTGCGTCGCTGCGGTCCGGTCCCAGGTCGACGGGCACGTGCACCTTCCGCCGACCACTGGCGACCACATCGATGTACTGTGGAGACCTCACGCCCCACGTGTTGAGCAATTCGGCGGTACGTCCACCCGGCCTCCCGCATGCCCACTATACGCCCTCGCTCAAAGTCCGTCAACTGCACATACGGTTCACGTCCACGCTGTCGCGGCATGCTACCAGTGTTAAAGACTGCGATGGATCTCCGTATGCCACTGCAAACTGGCTGACACTGACGGCGGCGGTGCACAAATGCAGCGCAGCTAGCGCCATTCGACGGCCAACACCGCGGTTCCTGGTGTGTCCGCTGTGCCGTGCGTGTGATCATTGCTTGTACAGCCCTCTCGCAGTGTCCGGAGCAAGTATGGTGGGTCTGACACACCGGTGTCAATGTGTTCTTTTTTCCATTTCCAGGAGTGTAGTATAAGAAAGGTTACTGGTGACAGTTCCCACATTTCGCCACTCCTAACTTTATTGTGGTTCAACCTAACGTCTACTCGGTAGAGAAGGAATATCATGTTTAATGTGAATTTCAGACCACAATGCCATTATACATTCTTCACTCGGCGTAGCCAGAAGAGAATAGAGTCTGTCTCTCCCTATTAAAAATCATCGGTAGAAGTTAGGATCGAACCCACACCATCATCATAGGAACCCATCATCAATCCACCAGACCATCAAATCCGTTTCTCTGACACTCATTCTACCATAATACCATTACGGCACCCTCGATGCGAATTCTGACACACAGTCTCCCTGTAGTGGTTTGCAGCATGTTCGGTACATTCATTTACTTGGTTGACCGGATCGCCATGAACTAGCTGCCTCGGCTACCCAGTGCATACATTCGATTCTATTTCTTAATCACCGAAATAAAATCACGTAATTGCCACCTATACAGAACTGCCAACAGTGTAGGATGCAGAAATTTCAATAGGATGTGTTCCATTCCATTTGAGATACCCGATTGCGCTATAGTTTGTTGAAAACGTCGTGCAGTGCAAAAGAAAAGCTGTAACTATCTGTCTCTCAGAAGTCTATATCCGGCCATGTGCTTTATCGTACAGCACTGTGGAATGCGGAAGTTCTGGAGGAACTGTTGTTGACTTTTGGAGGTGCTGTAGTTATATGACACTTAGTAGCGTAACGGTAAGTGTCGCGTACTGTAGATAAGACGTCGCGAGTCCCATTACGTTTGCTACTACATTTATAAAAACGCAATTCTGCTGTCTGCTGTAGTTATCAATTTAATGGAACTTTGAACATAATTCCCTTCACTTCTCAACCAAAAATAGTCCCATGTGTAAAAAGGGCTAACGTTCTGCGACATCTTGTTCTTTTCAGGTTTAATAGACGGCCACGCAGCAGATGCTCCTCGAAGCTCTTGTATTATGTGTGGGGAGAGCGCATCATGCCAAAGTAGAAAAGTATTTTCTACATTACCTGTCGTCTGGTAGTGGCATTTTATTCTTCTTCAAACCTTGTTTGACAGCTTTAACTCAGAACAAGTTTTCTACATGCATGTAATCAATAAACTGCATGTGCATTGTCAGACTGTTATAGATAACATCAGAGAATTCGCATATATCCTCTCTCATGTTAGTATTGTTTTAACAACACTAAAAGAAACCTTACGAATACTGTGCACTGTATTATAAGAAATGAAATATAGCTACCCAAGATAACCTTACAACGAAAGTCTGTTTTAATAAAACTGAGTATCTGCACACAAACATGTCTCTATCGGCACGAATTAGTAAAATATTACTCACTTAGATTTCGATTGGGTCTGTGTTTAATTGGTATGCTGTGTCATACTCAACAAGTATGCAAATGTGACATTTCATAAATAAAGTTCTGTATTCCTAGAAACCCAAAATTTGCTTGTCAGCAGCGGAAAGAGGCGTTACCTGTTGTGCAGCATTGTAAGTTTTTCACCATTGAACTATGAGCTGAAAGTATTTCCTTGCGATTTCCTTATCAATGTTTGATGTGACTGCTTGTAGCTCCTTCACAGAAGGGATAAAAACAACTCGGTCTGCGAGACAGGAACCGTGAACCATACAAGACGCTTTTTCTCAGGACAGCATGTCACCACGCAGCCAGCGCAGAGGTATGTTTTGTACCTTCCTCTTACGAGGACAATAGTGTCTAGAACTCGTAAACCGCTAGTTGCGATTTCCACGTGCAACGACTTTCCTGGGCTGAAAACCATAAATTTACAATCTTTTGTTACACCTAAAGTGATAACTCAGATTATTCAAAGGAAATAGCCGGAAAAATCAAGTGAACTTCGAGGCTTAATTCCGTGCACACCAGGAAGTAACTCGTCGATCACAGAGTTGCCAAACATACCTTGCCCTGATGCCAAATCTCAGTTACAGTACCAGCAGGAAGAAGACGAGCCGATGTGATCCTACAGCGGGCTGCAAAGTGACCATAGCTGGAGTCTAAAAGTCGCTGCTGCTATGACCTGGAATATGTAATGCGTCTGATTCGTATTTCTGTAACTAGGTTTAGTGACTGCAGCGTAGTTACTAATAATACTCAGAACTGACTGCAAACCAAGCATCATAAATCAGTAACTCTCATAGTTGTTCTTATATTTCTTTCGTAACTGTACTCAAAACTAAGCAACTCATTCACGGACGTTTTCGTGCCTCGTCGATAGTCGAGTACAACAAACAAAAATAAAAAAGAATGTGTGTGTGTGTGTGTGTGTGTGTGAGAGAGAGAGAGAGAGAGAGAAATAAAAAAGAATGAGTTAGAGGGTAATAAATTGTTGTAAAGAAACTGAATACCAGTATGTAAAGAAATCTTTCATTAAAATGACACGTTCCACATCATTACGAATTCTCGTTTTCGTGATCTATCTACATCTACATCCATACTCCGCAAGCCACCTGACGGTGTGTGGCGGAGGGTACCCTGAGTACCTATATCGGTTCTCCCTTCTATTCCAGTCAAGTATTGTTCGTGGAAAGAAGGATTGTCGGTATGCTTCTGTGTGGGCTCTAATCTCTCTGATTTTATCCTCATGGTCTCTTCGCGAGATATACGTACGAGGGAGCAATATACTGCATGACGCTTCGGTGAAGGTATCTTCTCGAAACTGTAACAAAAGCCCATACCGAGCTACTGAGCGTCTCTCCTGCAGAGTCTTCCACTGGAGTTTATCTATTATCTCTGTAACGCTTTCGCGATTACTAAATGATCCTGTAATGAAGCGCGCTGCTCTCCGGTGGATCTTCTCTATCTCTTCTATCAACCCTATCTGGTACGGATATGGAACAGGTATTAATCTAATCATATATTGCTGACTAGCTGTAAAGAGTCATGAATTACCGAAATTTTCGCCAATATCAGTAACCAAATCTAAACTTGAAAATAAGACGACAGTTTTTGCAATAAACTGGGACTCCTATCAAGCCCTTTTTATCCCTGTTAACTAACCACGGAAAATGTCTGATAAACCTCCATTCAGAAGTAACGAACTGTATGCATTTAAAGATGAAGAGCATGATGTGAAGTTCTGTGATGGAGATACGAACCCAACACGTAATAGGATTGTTAACTAAGTAAAATCAAATGTTACGTATTGGTTTATCTTACTAGGTGCTAGGTGTCTGAATAAGGATACAAATTTTTGTGCCTGAGCGACAATCGAAACGCACTCCTATCGTTCTTCTTTATCAAAAACAAAAGGTTCAAATGGCTCTGAGCACTATGGGATTCAAAGGTCATCAGTCTCTAGAACTTAGAACTACTTAAACCTAACTAACCTAAGGACATCACACAAATCCATGCCCGAGGCAGGATTCGAACATGCGACCGTAACGGTCGCGCGGTTCCACACTGTAGCGCTTAGAACAGCTCGGCCACCCCGGCCGGCGTTCTTCTTTATCGTCCACGAATATAGCTTAAGTATCAATTGCTTACTCACCAACAGTAAGACGTGTACGTGTTTGACCAGAAATTGAAGTCTTGGAAGAAAAGAACGAAACGACTGAACTACACTGTTACGAGAGATTCAGATCCTCGAAAGAGGAGATACAAATTCCAATCACGGTCCAGCACCAAATTTTTCAACGTCTCTAGTTCAATCAAGTACAAGTAAAATAAGAGCCCTGTTCCTTTAAATGGCTATCTGTTAATAAAAAAATTTTTTTTTCTAATGTAAGTAAGTTTACTGTCGACAGTATTTCTGTTTACCATGATCTTTCATTTCCCAACGTAAACCGGCTCTGCCCAGTTGGGAATAAAGGAACGTGATGTTTAATGCGGATTCTGGATTATAACGTCTTTCTCTTGAGGTTACCAGAGGTAATCTGCTTGTACCTCTTCAAAGTAAATGCCTCAACCCACGCATTGCACTTCATTGTAGACTGCTACACTTCCCGGAGGAATTCTTGACTGCAGTCAGAGTACATCACTCTTGTCTATGCTCGTAGTCTTGAGGTAAAAAGCGAGACTAACTAATACGACGTCTGGTAACTAAAAGCACACGTCGACGAAGTTTTTATTGCCCCTTTCCTCTCGGTGCTGAAGTTATGATTATAGTTCAATCGAATCTACAATATATTTCACTTTCTGTCACACTGTTAATAACAGTTTGGTTTAACAATATTTTAGCGAGAGATTTCTTGGCCGACCATCTGCTTCTGAAAACCGCATGCTTCTGAGTTCTTTGGGACCCGTTAGCTGCCTACGGCGGGTGCTGAGGCACTGCGCTGCCTCGCCTTCTGCCGACAATGTATGCTCCACTCCTCACTCTCAACGATGTAAAAGCATTCATGTTGTTGAGTAGTAACCCATAAAATATGTCTATGATTTGTGTTTCACACTCGATAACAATGGAGGCACAAAACCGTTTTTATTTGATGAGTATTTTATAACAATAGTATGCAATACAAATCAATGTGACATGGAATTAATTTCATTGTTTCTGATCCAGTGCACTATAATTAAAGTGTCTCATCCTGTTCTTTTTCCTTTCACAGGAGATTCTTCAAATAATTTATTTTTGTCATGGATTCTTATGTGTTAGTCAAGGCACAGAGATTAAATGCAATGTAATGTATTTGGTTTCTTTCTTTGATTCCCTATGGTAAATGGATGTGGCACATTGTGTCAATACCTTTCAGAACCTGCTCTATAGCTGCTAAGGCAATTTGCTTGTTTTGAGGTCCATACATTAAATAATGGGGAAGTGAACGCTGTTGAAAAGTGATATTTATAATATTCAATTGGATTTAAGGCGACAAAATTGCCCATATTTGACGCTACCCAGAGAAAAAATAAGTTGCTAGAGCCGCTGTTAACAAATGTCTGCAGAGATTTCCTAATTGCTACTGTGGAAATTTAACATAGAGGCCATGTAGTAACCAAGAGGTTCCTTTCCTTCATACTTATCACCCTAGCATTGGAGTCTTAAGGGTAGAACAATACTGAATTTCGTATCGTTGACGGTCGATTCGAATTTGTTCAGAGACACTCGTTTTGTGAAGCAGATTGGCAGTCAGAAAGCCGGGGTCTATGACCATTAACAGAATTTACTGTGTCGAGCTACCAAGAGGATTTGATGTATAAAGGTTTTCTCCTGCCCGTTATAGATTTTTTTTCTGGAAATTCGCAGCCCCATAAAATAAATCAGACAAAAAGCTCGCACACGCTGCCCCTACCACGGTTAGAACTGACGACTCCTTGAACTGTTGCGCCACGAGACATCGGCGGTACCACGGGGCTACGGACACACTCTGCCAGCATGCCACTCTCATCATGGTGTTGGTCGCTCAGCCTCAGAATGCATCATAAAAGATAATAAAAGTTGTCGCTTACGTGAAGAATAGCATTTATTTAGCCAATAAGTTGAATTTTCTGTATCATTGGCTTAGTTTACATGAGGATTACATAGCACGAGTCATCCAAATGGAAAGGGAATATCAAGTAAATTTAGCGAATCAATTTAGTACCATACGCGGAAGTGATTGCAATGTCACAGTGTTGCCAAATGTTTGTGACGATGTTGCCAATTCTCAGCTGTGCTAGGAATAGCTCTGTAGCGTTATGTGAGGAGAATCCCGTGCTCTTGTCATAGAAGGTTACAGGGTTTGGTTAATATGCAGCGTTTTCTCCTACCACTTGTGTGAAACATTCAGTTGTGTAATCTCCCATCACGATTATAGTTTCCCACAAAATATATATGAACAAAACACTTACCTTGTTACTTTGTGACAAAAGATTATTTCAGTACAACAAAAAGTCTTTGGAAATCAACTTTCCGCACCTGTCACGAAAAGTAAAAAATGGTTCAAATGACTCTGAGAACTATGGGACTTAACTTCTGAGGTCATCAGTGCCCTAGAACTTAGAACTATTTAAACCTAACTAACCTAAGGACATCACACATATCCATGCCCGAGGCAGGATTCGAACCTGCGACCGTAGCGGTCGCGCGGATCCAGACTGTAGCGCCTGGAACCGCTCGGCCACTCCGGCTAGCATGAAAAGTAAGATAACAAACACTTTGCACCTCGAAATCGATTGCATCTATGTGCAGTCTTGTGATCATACAAGTAGAATTTCATGAATTGCACGAGAAAGTAGAAAAATCTTGGTGTGAATGGAAGCTGTAAGAAACACTGTTAACTAATTATTCTGTACCACGTAATAATCAATTCATTTGAAAATTCAGAAGAGAAGAAACTAAAAATTATGCCCATTAAGATAGAAACTAAAGTGCAGATGCGGGCACTGTGCAGATCTGCGCTTTTTCATCTTCAGATCTACACAAATAATGTACGGCGTATACTAACCAGCGTATTCATTGCTTTCGTAATGTTTCCCTTTTGTTTAGTCTTCTAGTGGCGAACTGTATCCACACCCATGAGTCTGATTGTTTTTTTGTATCCTTCCATCAACTATCTTTGTGTGTAATTGTTCTGTGTTCAAAAAGTAAAATATTTTGCCTCCTCCCACGAAGTATTAAAACGAGGTCGCAAGAAGGCTAACGAATTATAATCAAAATACAGTGAGACGCCAATTTGTCTGTCGTCATGGTGTTATGTCGACAGAAATAGTTGGGTGTTATTGCCTGCATCACCGGCATCCCGTTGTCGTCTTCTCTCATTGAGATTTTCATATTACCCTGAACACAAGACGCCGAGATAAATGTGTATATTCTCCGTGATGAAACATCCCACATTCCATTCCCCCTGATCCATTCATTACGTACATCGGCAGCAACGAGTGATAGGAAAGCTGTTGTGAGGTGACGAATAACAATAAAAAAGGTAGTAATAACAAATCAGTAATCAGTGATGTTTACTGCATTACAGACCATTAACAAAATAACCAATAACTGGCCCACTGCATAGGTATTCTTACCACTTTGTTACTGAATTATGTTCTGTTTGTTTGCAGAGAGAAAAGAAAGAACCCTGTAGCCATACATATCGCTAGTACAACGAGATATTACCTATCAACTATCCTTGCTTTACATCATGAGACGAACATGGCGTCACCGAGCTGATATTTGAAATACATTTCTGTTTTCTCTCTCTGTCTCTCTCTCTCTCTTTTTCTATTTCTTTTTATTTTTTGAGGAAAGCATCAAGATGCGCGAATAATAAGCAGTTAGGCATGTAACCTGTTTACAGCTATTTTCATTGGGAGACATAATGCAAAAAAACACCTTTTAAGTGTACTATTGCATAATTCCAGTTATTGTCAGTCTATTCGTGAGCTTGCTCGCATTCAGTGGGGTGAAACCTATCACAGAAGCAAGCAAAACACAAATATTTCTTGCGCCACGCGCAACACACAAACGAAATCTCGCTGCACTGGCGTGTTGTCCGATATATTGCACGGAAAACATATCTCATTCATGTTGCTAAATACAGCTCTATCAGATATTAATTTGGACGCGTACCAAGTGTATAAAAGTATATCTTGAAATACGCAGAAAGTCACACAGAAGTATTCGACTGAAACATAGCCATGACCAAGACTGTAACTGGGATTGACAGCATCGTCGTCTACCACCTCGACAACTCGAACGGTGACAGTGCTCGGACGGTTACTTACGTTTACTGGTGTCAATGCTACAGAATGAAAGCACAAAATAGTTAATAACCCGAAGATCATTAACTTTGAAACACATTGAATGTAAAGCAGTCATCAGTCGGAAGAGTGGTTTGAACACAGTTCTTTAATAGGCACGGTCTTGTTAGAGGTGGTATGCCGTTGCTTTCCTGGAACCTTTGAGTTGACTTACCTAGCCAGTTAATAGGGGAACCTACAGTTTAACGTGGCTTTCGGACCACAGTGCAACTCGGCATTTTTCACATCGTCAAACACTGCCCAAAGGGAAATAAGTGTAAAATGGCACATAAAAATGATGGGCCCGACGAGGGATTGAACCTGAGACCTTCATATCGGTAATCTTGCTCCTTATCACTCTGCCACCATGCAGCTACAACTGTGGTAGCTGCTTGGAATTAAAATGAAGGATCTCTCGTTCCTGCCTGCGTTGGCACTTGCGTGTCCCTTAGGAGACCTTACTTTTGGGATTACCCTCGTACACGTGTGTGTAAAGGCCTTCCGATGCCCACTCAAGGAAGACAAGAATATACAGTCTAGCTTCAATATTATAAATGCCCCTCAGTTTGTGGATGAACTCAGACTTAGGTTGATAACCATTTTGAATATTTAGCAGTGCTGTACTCACTGGTGTTAAACTCGTTTTCAGCCAATGATTCCCACAGCTACAGGAACACTACTTGTGATACCTCTTAGACAAAATACTTACGGAGTGCCATCAGACGAAAAGATCAACCTGACACAAACTGTGGGAAGTTTGCTTTACAACCTTCGTACCTGGATAAAGATCTCTTCCTATTTGAGATATCTGTGAACATTGTTGTATAAGGCGATTCAAGAAGAAACTACATTCCTTCAGCTATGCCAATATTTAAAGAAATCGCCTTAACGGCACTAAATCGTGGTTTGTGAATCGTTTACCGGCCGTACTCTGCCGCATTTCGCTGGTTGGAAGGCAAAAAGCTAACTGACAAATTTCACAGAAGGAAAAGGGGGACGATATGTCTCCCACTGGAAGGTCATGATGTTTTATTTAAATGATTACAAGATAAGGTAAAACGAACAGTGAGGTTTTCAGTATAAGCACATTACTGTTGTCAGTATGATATGCACCGCCCAAGGCCTGTAATGATAAAGGGCCCGTTTAGGTCAGGCATATTGTATACAGAAGTGGAAGAGAAGGCACTACTAAATTCTACAATCCGTATGCATTGCATACACACAGAAATTACTGTTACAATGTACTTATGGAGCCCAATGAGTGAATTGCATATTTTCCGGTGAGAAAGAGCACTGGCAAACAGTCTTCGCTACATTAGGTTACTTAAACTGGTGTGACTCTGAGCTAAAATTTATGGTCAGCGACTAAGTGTATGGTCAATGAGTCGGATGCGGGTTTTGCAACTGTGAAATACTTTCTTACATTATAGAAGCGAATATTAAATTTTAACTAATATTGCGAAAATTTTTAACTTGGATATCTTAGAATGAAAATCTTTTCTGTTTATTGCAAAGGAAAACAATTGATTTTCTAAAACATTCTCTGTCGTACAAAACTTGAAACAGGTCACGTCGACCAAATCATATGGAAGAACTGACAGCGACGTATATCGGAAGGCAGTAACATCCCTTAGCTTTTGGTTTGGTAGTATTCGACAGCCATTTCTAAGCGCAAGTAAATGAAGGAAGGCAGCGAGTTTATGTTATCAAGTAACGTCTTCATCAGTTACTTTAGTTTTAATGTAATCTACGAGTAATTGCTGATGTTTGATATTAACATGAAAAGGATTCCGTAGACGGGGAAAGAACCTGTTCTTGGGCAACTACTTCTATAATGACCAAAAGGCCTTAAATGGCCTTCAAGCACATGTGTTCCAGCAGCGGTATGAAGAAAATGATAGTAATAATGACGGTAATAATCGGATTATCCGGTAACTTCACACTTCACAGTGGGTTTTCTCGAACTAAGAAATTTCCTGAACTAGAGAAAATTTTAAAATGGTTTCACATCGAGGCTGTGATGCCTAGAAGAGTCTTTACATCCTGCTGACGTGAGAATAGCATAATCTCCGCGTCAGAAGTTTGCTTCTACTTAACCATTTAATAGACTTGCATTTTTCCACCGTGACTAATTTTGTAAGCTAAGCACGTCATCCGTTACAGCACACTCCTGGGGCTGAGAAATGTGGCCACAATGGTCTGGTGGAACGAACTATCACAAGTGGGAGTGGGATCAGGCATTTAATTTTAAGAGGTACAAGCAGATTTACTTTACCTGTGGTAACCTCAAGAGAAAGACGTTATATTCCAGAATCCGCATTAAACATCACGTTCCTTTATTTCCAACTGGTTCAAATGGCTCTGAGCACTATTGGACTCAACTGCTGTGGTTATCAGTCCCCTAGAACTTAGAACTACTTAAACCTAACTAACCTAAGGACATCACACACATCCATGCCCGAGGCAGGATTCGAACCTGCGACCGTAGCAGTCCCACGGTTCCGGACTGCGCGCCTAGAACCGCGAGACCCCCGCGGCCGGCAATTTCCAACTGGGCAGAGCCGGTTTGCGTTGGGAAATGACATAGGTGGAGGTCATGGTAAACAGAAATACTGTCGACAGTAAACTTACTTACATGAGAATTTTTTTTTTTTTTATGAACGGATAGCCATTTAAAGGAACAGGGCTCTTATTTTACTTGTACTTGATTGAACTAGAGACGTTGAAAATTTTGGTGCTGGACTGTGTTTCGAATTTGTATCTCCTCTTTCAAGGATCTGAATCTCTCGTAACAGTAGAGTTCAATCATTTCGTTCCTTTTTCCAAGACTGCAATCTTCTCTAGGTCTCCTCCAAAGTGGGTCCGATTCCTGATCCAATACAAAAGTATTCATAATTTCATTTCAAGCCCTGTCACGTGCACACCGGCCTGCTACTGAAAATTAACGTGCATTTTTAATGTCTGTTCATGTGTTGCCAACAATTTCTGGTCAAACACGCACACATCTTACTGTTGGTGAGTAATCAATTGATACTTAAGCTATATTCGTGGACGATAAAGAAGAACGATAGGAGTGTGTTTCGATTGTCGCTGAGGCACAAAAATTTATATCCTTACTTTAGATTCAAACACGTAGCAGCTGGTAAGAAAAACCGATAACTAACATTTGATTTTACTTAGTTAACAATCCTATTACGTGTTGGGTTCGTATCTCCGTCACAGAACTTCATATCATGGGCATCACCTTTAAATGCATACACACTATGTTGCCTCTGAATGGAGGTATATCAGGCATCTTTCGTGGTTAGTTAACAGGGATGAAAGGGTCTTGATAGGAGTCCGAGTTTATTACAAAAACTATCGTCTTTTACTTTCAAGTTTAGATTTGGTTACTGATATTGGTGAAAATTTCGGTAATTCATGACTCTTCACTGCTAGTCAGCAATATATGATTAGATTAGATTAATACTTGTTCCATAGATCATGAATATGGTATTTCATAGTGATGTGGAACGTGTCACTTTAATAAAATGTCTCTTTACATACCAGTATTAAATTTCTTTACAAGAAAATTTTACCTCTCTCTCATTCTTTTTCATTTTTATCTCTCTCTCTCTCTCTCTCTCTCTCTCTCTCTGCCTCTATCTCCCCATCTTCTCTCTTTCTCTCTCTCTTACACACACACACACACATTCTTTTTTTATTTTTATTTGTTTGGTGTACTCAACTATCGGCGAGGTACGAAAACGTCCGTGAATGAGTACAGTTACGAAAGAAATATAAAAACAACAATGAGAGTTACTGATTTATGATGCTTAATTTGCAGTCAGTTCTGAGTATTATTAGTAACTACGCTCCAGTCCCTAAACCTAGTTATAGAAATAAGAATCAGATTCATTATGTATTCCAGGCCGTAGCAGCCGCGACTTTGAGGCGCCAGTTATGGTCACGTTCCAGTTGGCTGTAGGATCATATTGGTTCTTCTTCCTGCTGGTACTTGAACTGAGATTTGGCAACAACGGAAGGTATGCTTGGCAACTCTGTGATCGACGAGTTACTTCCTGGTGTGCACGGAATTGAGCCTCAAAGTTCACTTGATTTTTCCTGTCATTTCCATTGAATAATGTGAGTTGTTATCGCTTGAAATGTAACGGACGATTGTAAATTTACGGTTTTTAGCCCAGGAATGTCGTTGCACGTGTAAATTGCAACTAATCTCGTCCTTTAAATAGCTGTTTACGAGTTCTAGACACTATTGTCCTCGTAAGAGGAAGGCACAAAACATACCTCTTCGCTGGCTGCATGGGGTCGTGCTGACCTGTGAAAAAGCGTCTGGTACGGTTCACGGGTCCAATCTCGCAGACCGTAACGTTTTTATCCCCTCTGCAAAAGAGCTACAAGCAGTCAGATCAAACATTGATAAGGAAATCGCAAGAAAATACATTCAGCTCATAGTGCAATGGTGAAAAACTTACAATGCTGCACAACAGGTAACGCCTCTTTCCACTGCTGACAAGCAAATTTTGGGTTTCTAGGAATACAGAACTTTATTTATGAAATGTCACATTTGCATACCTGTTGAGTATGACACAGCATACCAATTAAAAACAGACCAAATCGAAATCTAAGTGAGTAATATTTTACTAATTCGTGCCGATAGAGACATGTTTGTGTGCAGATACTCAGTTTTATTAAAACAGACTTTCGTTGTAAGGTTATCTTGGGTAGCTATATTTCATTTCTTATAATACAGTGCACAGTATTCGTAAGGTTTCTTTTAGTGTTGTTAAAACAATACTAACATGAGAGAGGATATATGCGAATTCTCTGATGTTATCTATAACAGTCTGACAATGCACATGCAGTTTATTGATTACATGCATGTAGAAAACTTGTTCTGAGTTAAAGCTGTCAAACAAGGTTTGAAGAAGAATAAAATGCCACTACCAGACGACAGGTAATGTAGAAAATACTTTTCTATTTTGGCATGATGCGCTCTCCCCACACGTAATACAAGAGCTTCGAGGAGCATCTGCTGCGTGGCCGTCTATTAAACCTGAAAAGAACAAGATGTCGCAGAACGTTAGCCCCTTTTACACATGGGACTATTTTTGGTTGAGAAGTGAAGGGAATTATGTTCAAAGTTCCATTAAATTGATAAATACAGCAGACAGCAGAATTGCGTTTTTATAAATGTAGTAGCAAACGTAATGGGACTCGCGACGTCTTATCTACAGTACGCGACACTTACCGTTACGTTACTAAGTGTCATATAACTACAGCACCTCCAAAAGTCAACAACAGTTCCTCCAGAACTGCCGCATTCCACAGTGCTGTACGATAAAGCACATGGCCGGATATAGACTTCTGAGAGACAGACAGTTACAGCTTTTCTTTTGCACTGCACGACGTTTTCAACAAACTATAGCGCAATCGGGTATCTCAAATGGAATGGAACACATCCTATTGAAATTTCTGCATCCTACAGTGTTGGCAGTTCTGTATAGGTGGCAATTACGTGATTTTATTTCGGTGATTAAGAAATAGAATCGAATGTATGCACTGGGTAGCCGAGGCAGCTAGTTCATGGCGATCCGGTCAACCAAGTAAATGAATGTACCGAACATGCTGCAAACCACTACAGGGAGACTGTGTGTCAGAATTCTCATCGAGGGTGCCGCAATGGTATTATGGTAAAAGAATGAGTGTCAGAGAAACGGATTTGATGGTCTGTTGGATTGATGATGGGTTCCTATGATGATGGTGTGGGTTCGATCCTAACTTCTACCGATGATTTTTAATAGGGAGAGACAGACTCTATTCTCTTCTGGCTACGCCGAGTGAAGAATGTATAATGGCATTGTGGTCTGAAATTCACATTAAACATGATATTCCTTCTCTACCGAGTAGACGTTAGGTTGAACCACAATAAAGTTAGGAGTGGCGAAATGTGGGAACTGTCACCAGTAACCTTTCTTATACTAGTTATTTATTTCTAGTGACGAAACAAACGCAATGTAGTGTCACAAGACACTTCTTCCATCTTTTATTTGAGCTTCTGTATGTCGATAAAATTGGTTCTGAACTGGGAATGCAACTCAGACCGCCCCCAACGCGGAATTTGATCCTTTCGTGACAATACATCTCGACTGCAATTTGTTGTTTGTTCAAAACTGCAGATTCCTCAACATCTCCCCATACTGCGCGTGAATGGGTTCGAATAGTGGCCTGGCACTTAAGTTTTCATTATGTATTATCAAGCTTTAGCATGTGAACACCTATCTGCTGATGGATAATAATTTTGATTTTTAATGTACTGTCATTCATTGTCAACACTAACGATATCTGACGTTTTTGACTCCCAGTGAGACACAGAACAATTTGAGAGACCACTGTAAGTTCAAGGATGTTATTCCGAGCTGCTGGTGGAGAAAATATCGGTAGGAGATGTCTCTTTGTGTGTAGTCAACAACGATACATGTGGAGTTCGATTCTCAGTCAGCACTGAACTCTTCGTCATATTATTTCTAGTTCAAATATGCTCACATGTCGGTGCTGGTGTAACAAACCCATATTTAACGTTCGTTTTCTCTAGAATGTAACAGCGATAGGTGCCGGGTTGGAGTCCTGAAAAGGAAAAACGTAATGTTTGGTCTCGTCATTTCAGTTAAAACATCTAGCTACTGCCGAGAAAATCCGATATGTCGCAGTTGATTGTGCTTCGATAACAATCCGATTAGGTTCTGGGTTCGAATCCCTGTCCAACACAAAGCTTTACCCCCTGCATTTCAAGTAAGTTACTTGTGAAGAAGCAACATTTAACATCTCTCGTAGTTCGTATATAGGGACAATAGATGCTGGGTAGGAATTCGCGTCCGTTAAAAATGTTTACGTTATGTAATTTAAAGTTGATATTTGCTAACTGATACTGTCTAAAATCGAGGTATGTCACTCTCTGTGTGCCTAGTCAGGAATGACTGTTAGTTTCCGTCAGTCACGAAATCTTAGCCTTCATGACATGGGTTTAAATCCATAGCAGAACGAGGCGGTTCGTCGTGTCATTTGAAGATCATACATATTCTCCACTAGCTGCTAGTGAAAATGTAAATTTTTAAAATAATTTTGTTTTAAGTAACGAGTATGGTATGTTACTTTGAAGAGGAAATCATGAATACGTCGAACTTACTACGTGCATTACCTATCTGATGTAATAATGAGAGTGGTAACATTTCAGGTGTGTCATTTATTGCAATAAATGTGAACTTACAGGCCTTAAAGACAGTCTAAACTGTGATAAGGTGTTCCCTGATATTTGTAGTATCGTGGTATTACTTCACATCTTGAGTTATTGCGATACAGAGCAGAGTTTTCTAGTGGTGACTTGTTGGAACCATTTTCACTAGTCAAACGACTGTTCCAAGGAGCAATTAGAGGACCAGCTAGACAGCTGTATTATGCGGGTTGCATGCGAGTCAGGCGAAATGCAATTCAGGTCGTTCGGATACTTTTGAGCACGACTGTACCTGACATTGTATGGAATGAGTGCACCGAGTGAGGTGGCTCAGTAGTTAGCACACTGGACTAGCATCCAACTATCCTGACTTAGGTTTTTCGTGATTCGCTTAATTCGCTCATGGCAAATGCCTGGATGGTTCCTTTGAATTGACGGGGCTGATTTCATTCCCTTTCTTTGTGCTCTGTCGCTAATGACCTTAAAGTTGATGGGATGTTAAATCGAATATATCTTCCTTCCTTCCTTGGAATGAGTGCAGGAAGATGGTTCAATGTGGAGTGGACTATACAGTGAATGGAGTAGTCAGATTTTTAGCGTATTGATGGGGACTCTTGACATGTCTGAGGAATGATGATCCACTCACTGCCATATAATGCAGTGCAAGAGCAGTGGTCATAAAAAGATCCTAACCCACAGGAACCAAAGGCAAGTACCACACCTTGCCAATGGCAGTTGTTTTCAAACCTGACAGTAACTGCTAATGAATTCCGGTACATTTCAACCAGTTTGTGTGAGCATACACTGTAAAGTGAAAGGTATGCCAAACATTTGGTGTCTGGCACCTTGCAAAAGGCCATTTCTTCCACTAGCACACAAAATTCTCAATCTTCAGTGTACCAAACATAGCTATTGGGGAGTAGCTGAAAGGTTGTAGTGTCGGACACTTGAGTTCAGGTTTTGCCCATTTTCAGATGATGCAAGTCCAGTGATGCATTTAACGCAAATTGTGTGCCAAGGGTAGTTGATCCTAGATGTGGTTCTGGGATGTTTTGCAGGGACGTTAAGACTGTGATTTGGGCCCTTTCTCACAGGTTATGAAATATGGGTCGGGATGTTTATTTCTCATTGTCAGTGACCAAATGATGCCCTTTCTTGTATATCTTCATGCTGTGGACCCCCCCCCCCCATTTTGCAAGATAATAACTTTTCCACAACACTGCTCACATAAGTGCTTAGTTTGATGAACAATTAGGCACCCAGTCGCACCTTAGGTGGTATGCTAAATCACCCAATCTAAATCCCATAGAAAATAGTAACACTGGCTGAAATGTAGCAGTAAATATCCCTGTGGTTGCGTTGGTTTACTAGACTTAATTTCAAGAGTGGCTTCAGCGGAATATAGTATACCTGAAGAAACATGAGGAAACTCGTCGAATTGAGGCCATTAGATTATAGATGGTGTTACATTGTATAGAGCGAAGTCTCTTGGGATTGACTAGCTTTTTGTCCAGTGTAAATTAGTGTCTTTTAGGATAAAAGCAATTACCAAATCTTCGTAATGTTCAGCAAGATGTCCCTTTAAGTTCGGAATTTAAAAATATATACAGAAAATTATAGATACATATGTGATCTGTGAACCAGGTAATTTTATTTAATGTGTGTCGATTTGTCACAGCTACATTCTGCCATGTTCAGTGCTTTGCAAGTGCAACTTTCTCAGTTAGGAGGAAATAAGGATTGGACAAATCTGCGAATCGTGCATTGTCTCCGTGGGCAGAGTCACAGTGGTAGCAATTGTATTCTGCTGCCTATTGTGCATTCTATTGTGTGAATAATTGTAATTAATGTTTGTGCTGTGGAAGTTTGTGTTCATCGTTTTGTGGGCAAAAAGTACAGAGACGATCTAGTGTTCAGTCCAAAGACAGGTTTGATGCAGCTCCTCACACCAGTGTGTCCTATGCAAGTATCATATGAGGGAGGATTGGGAAATAATGTGCAACAATTTTTCTCCTCCTCTACTACCTGAAATGTTGAAACTTCACGATGATATAGTTCGAAGTTTGCGCTACAGAGAGTATTTCGTTTCGTGTGCAGCTTTAGAGAGAAGCCTGAACTACAAAACAAACGTGATTTGCACGTTAGTGCTTTCAGCTTGTGAAGAGCAGCTGTGTAGTACAGTATTTGTGAGCTATAGGGCATAAGCAGTCAGATTCACAGCGACATTTGTGGTGTGTATGGGGACAACTTCATGGACCATAGCAGTGTCTCCAGGTGTGTGCATTCCTCGAAGAGGGCTGTGTGAACCTATTGATTCCTCATGCTCTGGGAAGCTGGTATCAGGTGCAACCCCACAGAATGTTGGAATCATTGAGGCAGCAATTTTGAGCAAACCAGTGTGTGCAACTGCATGCACCTTCTCGGAGCAATTCAACATTTCCTATGGTGTGGTTTACAATATTGTTCAAGGCATTTAGAAATTTAGTAACATTGGTGCTCGCTGGTTACCCAGGGACTGGCAGATAACTGCAAGGGCAAGCAAACGATGAAAAGTTTGGCTTGCTTACACTGCAGGACGTCGTTCTGGAAGGAATTGTCGCTGGTGATCCACGATGTGCCCAAAACCAAGTAGATCTTTACAGAGCAGAAACATGCTGGTTCCCCACTACAATAAAAATAAAAAAGAAATTCAGTCACTCAGTCTGCTAGGTAAGTTTTTGGAACAGTGTTCTGGGATATGCATGATGTGTTGTTGAAATTTGCTAACACGGGACCACTGTGGATACTGCAGCTTGCATTGAAACTTTAAGTTGCATCATGCCCTTCATGGCAAATGACACAATATTAACGTCAATGGTGTCAAACCTCATGACGATGCTCACCGTCCTAATGCTGTTTCTGTTCGTGAGAAAATGCCAAATTTTGGTGGGAGCTGCTCCAGCATCCACCGTGAACTCCAGAGCTTGCACTGTAGGACTTTCATCCCATTAAGAAATTCGTGGCCAGCCAACGCTTTGCAGAAGTGAAATCAGCAGTCTACAGATGGCTATACTCCAATGAAACTGACTTGTACTAACAGGGCTTATTGATACTGGTACTAGGATGGGAGATATGTGCTGAACTTTGGTGAGTATGTAGAACAGTTGGTAATGATGTAATTTCATTTGTAACTTTTTGTTTTGTTATCTGTTAAACTTTTGGGTAATAAAATTGTTCTTTACTTTCCGATCTTCCCTCATATCTGTATAAGAGTTGCGACTTACCTACATTCGAGCCTATTCAAGGTTTGGTCTCCCCCTTACAATTTTTCCCTCACACACCTCTCCATTACCAAATTAACTGCTCCCTAACATCTCATGGTATGTCTTATCAACTTATCCTTTCTTTTGATCATAAAGTTTTGATATATTAATTTATTCCCCAGTGCAATTAAGTCTCTTCACTAGTTACCCGTAATACCACCTCATTCAGCATTCTTCTGTAATAAATTTCAAAAACCTCTGTTATCTTTTTTATGTTCTATTGATTGTCCATGTGTCACTATCACATAAGAATACATCCTGTGTACTTTCAGACACTACTTCCTTTAAATTTATTTTTGGAAAAGCTTTTTGTACTGTAAGTCTAATTTAAAAACCCCCTTTTTTTACTTCCGTCACTGTCAGTTACTTTGGTGCCCAAATAGTCTAATTTGTCCACAGCTCTTAGTGGCTCAGAAAATCTTAATTCCCACACCAGCACATGACTTTCAATGAAGCTGTAATCTATTAATCTTTTAACATTTCAATTCTGTTCAGTTGATCTTGCAAAGCATTTGCTGTCTGTCGGAGAATTAAAATTTCATTGTCAAATCAGTTTTCATTTCTTCTTCCTGAACTTCAATTCCCTGTCCAGATTTCTCCTTATTTGTGCTTGCTGCCCACTACACAAGATGAATAACCAGGTGTAAGGCTACCACATTCTGTTCTCGACTACTGTCACACTGTGTCTTTTCATTTAAAACTGCTGTGTGGTTTCTGTTGAAATTATGGATAATATTTCTCTCTCTCTCTGTTTTATCCCTGATAACTACAGTCTTTGCACCTGCTATCATTGTCAAATGCATTTTTTTTCAAATCTACAAATGATATACATGACATATTCTTCTCAAAATCCAAAGCGGGGTCATCTAGTTATAAAAGCCACATCACAAGATTACGTTTCATCCAATATTGTGAGCACTTAAGTCAATCTGGCATAATATCCTCTATCTGATAGTAATAGTCTGTGCAGCAATTTCCTGTTCACAACTTGTTGGCCCATTTCTTGCATCTGTAGCAGGCATCCCTCTATGTTGGCTAACTGACAACTGCACTTGGCTGTGACTAATTTGTGTCTTGTTCTTCATGTGTGCATCCTCAGCATAGCTTTCATATGCCACTGGCCCATTAACTTGTGCAAAACTTAGGACTTTATAATTAGATCACAATAAAAAAATTTATCTAACGAGTTTGGTTTTTTAGGGGACAGTCTTTACATCTTTGGAAAAAATAAATAACATCACGGTCTGTTGAAACTCAGGCACATAGATGTATTTTTAATACTTTTACTGCAGCAACCATTTTTTTCTAATAGCAAGGGAAGATTAGATTGTGAGCATGGTTAAGTACAAAACATTTGTGGTTTGATAATTCACATGAGGATTTTCTGTAAAGTAGCAGGCTTAATCAGAGGAAAGGTAGTTTTTAGTGCGAAAAATTTTAATTACCCATTTTTTCACTGCTATTGTGTAAAATGCAGTCCATTTATTTCCACTGCTGTATTTTTTCCTTCTATATTACACTAAAAGCAGATAAGATTGCTTCATTTTCAATACCGCGGTACAAACTTGCAAATTTGTTCTGTAGAAGAAATTAGAAACATGGAGGTACTGCTGTTTTAAGTAAAAGTGGGTGGAAGTAGAAAATAATGACAGTTCTCAGTATGTCAGTGCAGAAAGGGACTTCAAAGCAACAGTTGTAGAAATCAGTGGTGCAAATATAGTTGTATCTGTCGCATTTATCAATAAACTTGAAACATTACTAAATAGGATACATGCAGGCAAGAAATCAACAGTACTGTGAGTGGGTATTGCAACACTGACATTCTTGCAGCAAGCAGGAATAAAGATCTGTAACTGAACCTAACATACTTCCAGTTTAAAACAAACAATTACAACCCCCACAAAAAATACAAAAACTTCTGCCATTACTGTGGGCCAAATATTTAACATACTCTGTACTGCAAATTGTGTGAATTCAAATTTTACTGATCCTGAAGCTCAAGTAGCAACCCTCTCAGACTATTTACTACCCAGACAAAACCATAAAAGAACTTCGGCTGCAAGAAGGTTCACAAGACACATCATAGAAACAGTCACTTATTATTAAAAGAAACATGGGGAGAAATTTCTCAGATGTGTGACACCAACAAAAAGTTCTGTGGCATTTTCAACTATTATTTTGAAACAGTAGTTCCTCTCAAAATACAGATGGAAAGGAGCACAAATCCAAAAACAGAGACATAGGAAACAAGAGGCATAAGTCTCAAGAAACACAAAAAGATAACTGCTCCATTACAGAAAAAGCTACAACATACCCCATCTCTTTAATTTAATTACGAAAGATATTCAGATATATAGGAAAGACATGTTAGGCAAAATTAATGGCTAATCGTAAGTTTATACTAATCAGAAAATAAAAGCAAAGCAACTGGGAAAGTAATCAAGCAGGAAGGAAATAGTAAAAAGGAAAATATCACCCTGAACTTTGAAAACAAGATAATTGCGAACCTCAATAGATTGGAAATATTGTAAGGCAGTACTCTGCAGACAATACAAAAAAGCTGATAATAATAATGTTACCCAAAGTAAAAAGAGAAGAAAGTAATTTCTTGTCTTCATTCAATCTCTCTTTATGTAACAACTCCAAATGAATTCATTCACATAGCGAAAACTTTCAAAAAATGTCCTCAGGAATTGATGGTATTCCAGATGTTGTCATAAACATTGCAACTCCCCTCGCAGAGGTAACCAACTCATTCTTCATGATAGGAATCTTCCCTGAATGTCTTAATTGTGAAAATGACCCCTATTCATAAAAAGGTGACACAGCCAATTTGGAAAAATGTAAATGAGTCTCATCAGTTTTGCCACATATATAATTTATTACATAATGCTCTAGAAGCACTGGATACAAAACAAATTGCTAAGAAAAGCTTTTGACATCTTGGACTGCAGAATCCTGTTGGAAAAGCTCTAAAAGTAAGGCATTAGAGGCACTGGATTAAAATGGTTCTCCTCATAATGGACTGGGAAACATTAAACAGTAATAACACAAACTAAATGATAGCACTAGAACATATTTTTCAGATGCAGAAATAATAAAAACTGGAGTTCCTCAAGGAACCATCCTTGTGTGTACCCTATTCCTTCTGTACATAAATGACCATGCATTGAATCACAGATACTTTTGTATGTGGATGACATTGGCACCCTTCTTATAGAGAAAACAACACAACTACAAGAACAATTACATGAAGCTACAGATCAGCCAAGTTACTGGTTTTGAGGAAATAAACTCAACAATAAAATAACAAAACAAATTATCTTAATTTATGTTTAAAAGGGGAAGCCTCTGACACCTCTGTGATAAACACCAACAGAATTATACCCTCTCTGGAAGTAAAATTTTTAGGCATATGGCTTCAACATGATTTTAAATGGCATAACAAAAGCAAAGGTAATACTGCAGAAAGTACTGAAGTGTATGTTCACTTGCTCACAAAGCAAGCTTCCATACTTTGAATTGCATCCTTTGTCCAGTTCCACAGCATTATACAGTACGGAATTATATTCTGGGATAGTAAGACTTATAGTTCAGTCATCATAACTCTCAAAACAGCTGTAAGAACACTGCACCGTGCATGACTAGATTCCTGCAGGCCTCTCAGAAGTCTTAATCCTCCTAGGCCCTGTAATTTTATTCTAGAAACTTGTAAGTACATTTGAATTTAAAAGAGAGAAATCAAAACTAATGTTCATGAATGTAGTGCCAGGCAAAAAGACAAACTCCATGTCCAGTTAGTAAGGACAACAGCCTTTAAAACCTCCAAATCAGAATGCTATAAAAATGTAGAGTGGTCTTGGAATGTTTTCTCTCTTTCTTTCCCTAATGGGGAAGTTAGGAATAGGCTATTGAAATACGAGGCCTATTAAAAAAATTCTAAAACTATGTCCACAAAATTTTTCTACGCTTGACAATTAATACACTGCTCCCAGTGCCGTTTCCACTGCCAGAAGCAGCCTTGGTTGGTATGCCTCTTGCTGGATCACACGAAGCGCCATCTCCGAATTTTCTTTTATCTCGTCTATCGTCGCAAATCATCTTCATCCTTTCAACCGAGTTTTCAGCTTTGGAAATAATAGAAGTTATGATTCTCGTTAGGAACATCTCGTTCCCATTTGCGTGATCTAAAAGCTATTCAGATGGTGAGTGGAAGATCTTTCTAGCCTCGACTCATCAGCCGTGGGATGAACTTGGCGGCATCACGATGCATTAAAAGATGCTGTGTCAGTATTTCATTACATGGTCCAACTGAAATGTTACGTTCTTCTGCAATCTCTCAGTCAGCCTGTCAGTCTTAGATTGACACGCACAATTTCGTTGACGTTCCTGACATTAGCGTCGTTGGTTGATATCGAAGGGTGTCCTGAAAGAGGGTCATCTTCAACTTCTGTCCAGCCATTTTTAAACCCTTAACTTCAGCATATTTTTGCCAGTCTGAAAAAGTTCCACTGATAAGAGATTGATTATACAAACAACTTAAGGTAGAACTCAACTTGCATGAGCACACTTTGATTAACTTGGTTGACATGTTATCATATCTACTAAAATACTTAGATTTTAAGGATTTTATGATGAGGCTTGCGTGCCTCAGCGATACAGATAGCCGTACCGTAGGTACAACCACAACGGAGGGGTATCTGTTGAGAGGCCAGACAAACGTGTGGTTCCTGAAGAGGGGCGGCAGCCTTTTCAGTAGTTGCAAGGGCAACAGTCTGGATGATTGACTGATCTGGCCTTGTAACAATAACCAAAACGGCCTTGCTGTGCTGGTACTGCGAACGGCTGAAAGCAAGGGGAAACTACGGCCGTAATTTTTCCCGAGGGCATGCAGCTTTACTGTATGATATAAATGATGATGGCGTCCTCTTGGGTAAAATATTCCGGAGGTAAAATAGTCCCCCATTCGGATCTCCAGGCGGGGACTACTCAAGAGGATGTCGTTATCAGGAGAAAGAAAACTGGCGTTCTACGGATCGGAGCGTGGAATGTCAGATCCCTTAATCGGGCAGGTAGGTCAGAAAATTTGAAAAGGGAAATGGATAGGTTAAAGTTGGATATAGTGGGAATTAGCGAAGTTCGGTGGCAGGAGGAACAAGACTTCTGGTCAGGTGACTACAGTGTTATAAACACAAAGTCAAATAGGGGTAATGCAGGAGTAGGTTTATCAATGAGTAGGAAAATAGGAGTGCGGGTTAGCTACTACAAACAGCATAGTGAACGCATTATTGTGGCCAAGATAGATACGAAGCCCACACCTACTACAGTAGTACAAGTTTATATGCCAACTAGCTCTGCAGATGACGAAGAAATTGAAGAAATGTATGATGAAATAAAAGAAATTATTCAGATAGTGAAGGGAGACGAAAATTTAATAGTCATGGGTGACGGGAATTCGAGTGTAGGAAAAGGGAGAGAAGGAAACGTAGTAGGTGAATATGGATTGGGGCTACGAAATGAAAGAGGAAGCCGCCTGGCAGAATTTTGCACAGAGCACAACTTAATCATAGCTAACACTTGGTTTAAGAATCATGATAGAAGGTTGTATACATGGAAGAACCCTGGAGATACTAAAAGGTATCAGATAGATTATATAATGGTAAGACAGAGATTTAGGAACCAGGTTTTAAATTGTAAGACATTTCCAGGGGCAGATGTGGACTCTGACCACAATCTATTGGTTATGACCTGTAGATTAAAACTGAAGAAACTGCAAAAAGGTGGGAATTTAAGGAGATGGGACCTGGATAAACTGAAAGAACCAGAGGTTGTACAGAGTTTCAGGGAGAGCATAAGTGAACAATTTACAAGAATGGGGGAAAGAAATACAGTAGAAGAAGAATGGGTAGCTTTGAGGGATGAAGTAGTGAAGGCAGCAGAGGATCAAGTAGGTAAAAAGACGAGGGCTAGTAGAAATCCTTGGGTAACAGAAGAAATATTGAATTTAATTGATGAAAGGAGAAAATATAAAAATGCAGTAAATGAAGCAGGCAAAAAGGAATACAAACGTCTCAAAAATGAGATCGACAGGAAGTGCAAAATGGCTAAGCAGGGATGGCTAGAGGACAAATGTAAGGATGTAGAGGCTTATCTCACTAGGGGTAAGATAGATACTGCCTACAGGAAAATTAAAGAGACCTTTGGAGATAAGAGAACCACTTGTATGAACATCAAGAGCTCAGATGGAAACCCAGTTCTAAGCAAAGAAGGGAAAGCAGAAAGGTGGAAGGAGTATATAGAGGGTCTATACATGGGCGATGTACTTGAGGACAATATTATGGAAATGGAAGAGGATGTAGATGAAGATGAAATGGGAGATACGATACTGCGTGAAGAGTTTGACAGAGCACTGAGAGACCTGAGTCGAAACAAGGCCCTCGGAGTAGACAACATTCCATTGGAACTACTGACGGCCTTGGGAGAGCCAGTCCTGACAAAACTCTACCATCTGGTGAGCAAGATCTATGAGACAGGCGAAATACCCTCAGACTTCAAGAAGAATATAATAATTCCAATCCCAAAGAAAGCAGGTGTTGACAGATGTGAGAATTACCGAACAATCAGTTTAATAAGCCACAGCTGCAAAATACTAACACGAATTCTTTACAGACGAATGGAAAAACTAGTAGAAGCCGACCTCGGGGAAGATCAGTTTGGATTCCGTAGAAATACTGGAACACGTGAGGCAATACTGACCTTACGACTTATCTTAGAAGAAAGATTAAGGAAAGGCAAACCTACGTTTCTAGCATTTGTAGACTTAGAGAAAGCTTTTGACAATGTTGACTGGAATACTCTCTTTCAAATTCTAAAGGTGGCAGGGGTAAAATACAGGGAGCGAAAGGCTATTTACAATTTGTACAGAAACCAGATGGCAGTTATAAGAGTCGAGGGACATGAAAGGGAAGCAGTGGTTGGGAAGGGAGTAAGACAGGGTTGTAGCCTCTCCCCGATGTTATTCAATTTGTATATTGAGCAAGCAGTAAAGGAAACAAAAGAAAAATTCGGAGTAGGTATTAAAATCCATGGAGAAGAGATAAAAACTTTGAGGTTCGCTGATGACATTGTAATTCTGTCAGAGACAGCAAAGGACTTGGAAAAGCAGTTGAACGGAATGGATGGTGTCTTGAAGGGAGGATATAAGATGGACGTAAACAAAAGCAAAACGAGGATAATGGAATGTAGTCGAATTAAGTCGGGTGATGTTGAGGGTATTAGATTAGGAAATGAGACACTTAAAGTAGTAAAGGAGTTTTGCTATTTGGGGAGAAAAATAACTGATGATGGTCGAAGTAGAGAGGATATAAAATGTAGACTGGCAATGGCAAGGAAAGCGTTTCTGAAGAAGAGAAATTTGTTAACATCGAGTATAGATTTAAGTGTCAGGAAGTCATTTCTGAAAGTATTTGTATGGAGTGTAGCCATGTATGGAAGTGAAACATGGACGGTAAATAGTTTGGACAAGAAGAGAATAGAAGCTTTCGAAATGTCGTGCTACAGAAGAATGCTGGGTAGATCACATAACTAATGAGGAGGTACTGAATAGGATTGGGGAGAAGAGGAGTTTGTGGCACAACTGGACCAGAAGAAGGGATCGGTTGGTAGGACATGTTCTGAGGCATCAAGGGATCACCAATTTAGTATTGGAGGGCAGCGTGGAGGGTAAAAATCGTAGGGGGAGACCAAGAGATGAAGACACTAAGCAGATTCAGAAGGATGTAGGTTGCAGCAGGTACTGGGAGATGAAGAAGCTTGCACAGGATACAGTAGCGTGGAGGGCTGCATCAAACCAGTCTCAGAACTGAAGACCACAACAACAACAACATGATGGATGGTACTACTTTGGGAGATGTGAGTGTCTTTTCCATTTTACTGAAGTTATTTTTAAAGACTGGTCTCAGATACCCCATTGCACTGTTCACCAAACATGATAACCCCAAGATGTCAGTAACAGAAAAGGAGATTTGCGACACACAAGTCTCATTTATTTTTAGTGTTATCAGTTCCTATTCCTTTTTGGCCCCAGCTGTCTCTGTCTTCACTATGTCCCATACAGTTTTTATTTCGTTGGCCAATGTAGATATCTTTTTCTCATAATAAAGCTTCTTTGATTTCTGAATTACTTACTTCAATATTTTGCAGTATTCTTTGTAATGCATTACAATTCTAACATCAGAGCTGTTCCTACATGGTAGATACAGTCTCCTTTTTGTGCCACATGATATCTTTATTCCTTGTGTAATCCATGGTTAATTTTTTGAGTTCTGTATGATTTGAGTTACCTTTAGGGGAAAACAATTTCCAAAAGTGGAAGTAACTTTATTAATGAATGCTTTGTATTTTCCACTTGAGTCAGAAGTATTGTAAACATCTATCCAGTCCATGTCTTTGAGTAGTTTCCTGAATTTTACAATTTTTGACTTATTTATTACCCTCTCATACTCAGATTTAATAGATTTTTTATCCTGACAAGTTTCAACATTTGACACAAGATGCTGCATGTCGTGATCAGATAACCTATTTACTGCTGGTTTTGTGATATGACTTTTTTCCCCTAGATTTGTTTACAAAGATATTATCACTAGGAGTGGTGGTGGTGGTAGTTAGTGTTTAACGTCCCGTCGACGAGGTCATTAGAGACGGAGCGCAAGCTCGGGTTAGGGAAGGATTGGGAAGGAAATCGGCCGTGCCCTTTCAAAGGAACCATCCCGGCATTTGCCTGACACGATTTAGGGAAATCACGGAAAACCTAAATCAGGATGGCCGGAGACGGGATTGAACCGTCGTCCTCCCGAATGCGAGTCCAGTGTGCTAACCACTGCGCCACCTCGCTCGGTATCACTAGGAGTCTCAGAGCATTTACATATCTTAGTTGCAAAGTTCCCAGTAGGAACTAAACTGAATGATAGTGTTACTGACTGCAATAATTTGAAGGCAGAGCTTTTCAATAAATTCATTAATCCGCCGGGCAGATTCGATCTGTGGCCGGTGCACCTACCCGAGTCCAGGAAGCAGCACATTAGCGCTCTCAGCTAACCTCTTGGGTAAAGGTGATCTGTATATACCTGCTGTTATAAAGGAATTATCATGAAATACTACTTCTGTTGCACAAGCTTCTAAGTGCTGCTCTGAGCAAAATTTATTAATATGAATATTCTTGAAATCAAAACAGTTTTTGACAAATGTGGCAACTCCTCCTTTCTCCATATTTTCTCTACAGAAGTAAGAAGCTAACTTTAATCCTGTAACATTTAACATATCTATACCAGTGGTCACATGATGTTCAGAGAGACAGATTATATCAACTGGTTTGCTCAACTCTAATTCTTCAACACAAATAAGCAACTCATTAAGCTTAACCCTTAGTCCTCGTATATTCTGATGCGATAAGGATGACTGATTTTGTGAAATTTGCTTTCTGGCTGCCTGTTTTATCAATGAATGTCATTTTCAGCCTGTCTCTGAACATATTTTGTTTCTGTCATGCCCCAGCGACACTGCGTGGCGCCGTAAACCGCACACCAAGTGGAACTGCTCTCTCGAGGTCCATCAGCTGCTGAGACGTCGTTTATCTTCTACTCCAAACCCAACGTAAACTCTTCTGTGTTACATGTTGAATTGTATGTGCGGGACTCGTGTCCACCTTTCGTAAACAAGCACAAAATGTACCGGTTGACTCACTTAATGAAGACAACCGCAATTTATATCCTCCAGTTCTCCACAAATGTGTTCCTTTTTTCTCTCAGACACGCACAGATGTCTTCTTTAATATGTGAATAATTTGAATACAGCCATATAACGTGTGTAAGGTTAGATGTTCCGTTATCCTTGACAATGCTGTGTATCCTCGGATATTTTTGTGCATTTTTTAACCTTCCTTATTGTCTCCTTCTTTGCATCTTCTCTTTGGGTCCTTCGCCGAGGTCCCCAAATGGAGTGTGTTCCCTCAGTCTTTATTTCCCTGGTTGGGGTGTCAGGAATAGGCCGTTAAAACGTCTGAAGTCATGGCAGTGCTTATCTTCTGCTCATAGGTTGGCAAGCCGTCAGTTTCACGTAGCCAGTGGGATGATTCTTTGTCAGAACCGACGAGAGACATGAAGAGAGACAATGTATTTCTATCGCCAAATGTGAAACCTTTGTTTTGCCTGCTGTTTTTCGGTGTATTAGTGACTTTTGAGTGCAATATTCTGTGATTATGGCAGCGAGTGCTGTTAGGTGGACTGACGTTGGTGCAAGTCTCATGGATGAATTGCAGAGACACGAAAATGAGTATGATGTGATGGTAAAATGACTGCAATCTATCTGTACGAGTGCACAAAGAGGATCAGTGATTTTTAATTAAATCACGGGAGAAGCGAGATTGATCAATGTTTATTCAAAATAGTCGCACTTTCGATATATCTGTGGTTATCACGGGAGATTAGCCGAGAGATAACTCACTTCAATATGAAATATACATTTATTGAACACTTGTACATAGGACAATGATGGGTGTTACACATATCACGAGCAGAAAGTTCACGCCAGACTGGCTAGTACATATAATAAACATTGATCCTCTACCTCCTACCATGATCTAATTAACACTGACCCACTTACTCAGTGTGCTCGCGCAGACTGATTGCTTAGCTGCACAGAGCAGCATGGGTTGTGACTTTGTCCTCGGTTTGCAGATAATAGTACAATTTTAACAGCTGTGGCTCAAACAAGGAGCAATTAATTTTATAATCCTCGTTCACACCCATGTTTCACCATTTTTTCCGAATGTATTACTTCGAAACATGTCATCTGTCTGCTGCTCTGTCATTGGCTGCGTAACACAAACAGCTGACACACCTTCTTTTGTTGCTGTCATACCTCACGCCAAGCGCTGACAACATTCTTGCATGAAACACATCAGAACGCCACTGGCCCTTTTCTAGACATTTACCCGTTGAAACAGTGCAGTAGTCGATCTGTAACTTCGGTATCTCGCTACTTTTCGTACTTGTCTTACCTTATCTCGCGGTCACCGTAAATTACTAATCCTGCAAGGTTCAAACTATTCATTACTGTTGAACCATGACACAGCTTCTCCTCTGTGGACTTCGATCCGTTGCGTCGAAGATAGTGAAAGAGACTTTCCTTGGTTCAGTAGAACAACACATTCAGAAGTCCAGAAAAAAATTAACAATAATTTATTACGGAAAACAGCGTCGATACTACGATAAATTTACTTTGTGATTGACGTTTCAGCGAGTCGAATGACAAGGGGCCACCCACCATCCAATTTTAGTTCGTCCTTGAGCGCCACGTGCTCGCTTTGTAGCTTGTTTTGTAGGTATGTGCAGCGTCTTGTGTATAGTGACTGGCTGCAGCCAAGCAACGTTTCCCCGTTACCATTGCAATCTGTCAATCACAAATTAATTTAAATCGGTGTGTAGAAGACGTATTGGAGCTCGTTCTCTTAACATCTTTGGCCTGCCCAACAGAGGCCTGTCTATTAAGCAATGGACGAACCACAGTTGGCCGTGGCGCTCGCTCTCCACACAAGAAATTAAAAAAAAAGAAGCGAATCCTTGCGAAAGAAAACATATAGTACATAATAGCCCATTAAACAAAGTGTAGTCATATTAGACATTATCTGTGGTTGCGCTAGCGACAGAAGTGTGAACATTGTCAACAGTTTTGTGACATAACATACCTCTCTCACATGCTCTGCATTTACAGGGAATTAAGTCTGTAAAGAATTTAAACTATGTACGGCATACAATCCAGTGTTGACAGCGATCTGAATTGGTCAGTGTGTTGACTGCGATTGAAAATGAAGAAAAAAAAGTTTCATGCTGTTACTAAACACTTTAATCTGAAGAGCTGTACTGCTGCACAAACCAAAACACAATTGGATGAAGTTCAGTTGGACTCTGCGCCATCATTGGAGACCATTCACTTTTGGGTTAATTAATTTTAACGTCGTCCGGAAGTGCTGAGGATGAACTGCAGTCCAGCCATCCAACTGGTCACTACAAAGGATGCTAATGGCCATATCCATGATATGGTAATGCAGAGATGGACGAATAAAAATTCGCGAGACTGCTGAGACTGTAGGCATCTCAACTGAGCAAATGCATATCCTGCACAGAGAATTTGCTTTGGAGAAGTTGTGTGCTAGGTGGCTGCCGCACTTGCTCACAGTCAGCCAAAATGGCATCCAGCACAACATTTCAACACAATATCTGGTGGTGATTAATCACAGTCCAAAAGACTTTTTGTGTGTATTTGCGACTGCCGATGAAGCCTAGATCCATTATTACACACAAGAGTGTAAATGGCAGACAAAACAATGGATAAAAGCTGGTGAAAGTGCACTGAAGAAGGCATTAACAATTTTTTAGCTGGGGAAGTGAAGTCCACCTTTTTTTTGGATTCATAAGGAATAATCCTCATGGATCATTTGAAAAAAATGGCAGAACCATAAATGGATCCTATTATGGTTCTCTGTTTGGTCGTTTGAAACTTGCATTGGCTGGGAAAGATAAAGGCTGGCACACAATGTGCTCTTTCACAAGGATAATGCACCATCCCACCGATCACATTAACAATGGCGAAAGTGCATGAATTGGGCTTTAAGTTAGTTTGTCATCCACTCTGTTCACCAGACTTAGCCCCAAGTCACTTTTTCGTTTTCCTAACATGAAACTTTGGCTTGCTAGGAAGAAATTTTCATCGAATGAGGAATTATTCTGCAGAGTTTGACAAAGTGTACTTTCCCAGTGGGATGAAAAAGATGAAGGATTGGTGGACCAAGTGTATATCACCCAAAGGAGACTATATTGAGAAGTAAGACGAGTTGTTTGCAAAATGTACATCATCTTCCTTGTTGTTTTACCAGATATCAAACCACTGTCGCACATACCAATTAATTCAATTTCAGTTTGAGTACCTTGTTCACAAAGAAAGTTGATCATTTAACTTTCTGTATGCTGGGGTTTGTGTTCCTCAGATGTTTTATCATATGCACCAAGTACAATAAGTATGTTTTCTTTAGCAACTGTTCCATCTAATTAATTTTAAGAAGTAGACCAGATAACCTTTAGCTGATACTTCATCAAACAAGATATCTTTTTTTTTTTTTGGTCATCAGTCTACTGACTGGTTTGATGCGGCCCGCCACGAATTCCTTTCCTGTGCTAACCTCTTCATCTCAGAGTAGCACTTGCAACCTACGTCCTCAATTATTTGCTTGACGTATTCCAATCTCTGTCTTCCTCTACAGTTTTTGCCCTCTACAGCTCCCTCTAGTACCATGGAAGTCATTCCCTCATGTCTTAGCAGATGTCCTATCATCCTGTCCCTTCTCCTTATCAGTGTTTTCCACATATTCCTTTCCTCTCCGATTCTGCGTAGAACCTCCTCATTCCTTACCTTATCAGTCCACCTAATTTTCGACATTTGTCTTTAGCACCACATCTCAAATGCTTCGATTCTCTTCTGTTCCGGTTTTCCCACAGTCCATGTTTCACTACCATACAATGCTGTACTCCAGACGTACATCATCAGAAATTTCTTCCTCAAATTAAGGCCGGTATTTGATATTAGTAGACTTCTCTTGGCCAGAAATGCCTTTTTGCCATAGCGAGTCTGCTTTTGATGTCCTCCTTCCTCCGTCCGTCATTGGTTATTTTACTGCCTAGGTAGGAGAATTCCTTAACTTCAGTGACTTCGTGACCATCAATCCTGATGTTAAGTTTCTCGCTGTTCTAATTTCTACTACTTCTCATTACCTTCGTCTTTCTCCGATTTACTCTCAAACCATACTGTGTACTCATTAGACTGTTCATTCCGTTCAGCAGATCATTTAATTCTTCTTCACTTTCACTCAGGATAGCAATGTCATCAGCGAATCGTATCATTGATATCCTTTCACCTTGTATTTTAATTCCAATCCTGAACCTTTCTTTTATTTCCATCATTGCTTCCTCGATGTACGAGCACTTCGTTCTTGATCGTCCACTCTTATTATTCCCTCTTGGTTATTGTACGTATTGTATATGACCCGTCTCTCCCTATGGCTTAGACCTACTTTTTTCAGAATCTCGAACAGCTTGCACCATTTTATATTGTCGAACGCTTTTTCCAGGTCGACAAATCCTATGAAAGTGTCTTGATTTTTCTTTAGCCTTGCTTCTATTATTAGCCGTAATGTCAGAATTGCCTCTCTCGTCCCTTTACTATTTCCTAAAGCCAAACTGATCGTCACCTAGCGCATTCTCAATTTTCTTTTCCATTCTTCTGTATATTATTCTTGTAAGCAGCTTCGATGCATGAGCTGTTAAGCTGATTGTGCGATAATTCTCGCACTTGTCAGCTCTTGCCGTCTTCGGAATTTGTGGATGATGCTTTTCCGAAAGTCAGATGGTATATCGCCAGACTCATATATTCTACACACCAACTTGAATAGTCGTTTTGTTGCCACTTCCCCCAATGATTTTAGAAATTCTGATGGAATGTTATCTTTCCCTTCTGCCTTATTTGACCGTAAGTCCTCCAAAGCTCTTTTAAATTCCGATTCTAATACTGGATCCCCTATCTCTTCTAAATCGACTCCTGTTTCTTCTTCTATCACATCAGACAAATCTTCACCCTCATAGAGACTTTCAATGTATTCTTTCCACCTATCTGCTCTCTCCTCTGCATTTAACAGTGGAATTCCTGTTGCACTCTTAATGTTACCACCGTTGCTTTTAATGTCACCAAAGGTTGTTTTGACTTTCCTGTATGCTGAGTCTGTCCTTCCGACAATCATATCTTTTTCGATGTCTTCACATTTTTCCTGCAGCCACTTCGTCTTAGCTTCTCTGCACTTCCTATTTATTTCATTCCTCAGCGACTTGTATTTCTGTATTCCTGATTTTCCCGGAACATGTTTGTACTTCCTCCTTTCATCAATCAACTGAAGTATTTCTTCTGTTACCCATGGTTTCTTCGCAGCTACCTTCTTTGTACCTATGTTTTCCTTCCCAACATCTGTGATGGCCCTTTTTAGAGACGTCCATTCCCCTTCAACTGTACTGCCTACTGCGCTATTCCTTATTGCTGTATCTATAGCGTTAGAGAACTTCAAACGTATCTCGTCATTCCTTAGTACTTCCGTATCCCACTTCTTTGCGTATTGATTCTTCCTGACTAATGTCTTGAACTTCAGCCTACTCTACATCACTACTATATTGTGATCTGAGTCTATATCTGCTCCTGGGTACGCCTTACAATCCAGTATCTGATTTCGGAATCTCTGTCTGACCATGATGTAATCTATTCCTTATTGCTGTATCTATAGCGTTAGAGAACTTCAAACGTATCTCGTCATTCCTTAGTACTTCCGTATCCCACTTCTTTGCGTACTGATTCTTCCTGACTAATGTCTTGAACTTCAGCCTACTCTTCATCACTACTATATTGTGATCTGAGTCTATATCTGCTCCTGGGTACGCCTTACAATCCAGTATCTGATTTCGGAATCTCTGTCTGACCATGATGTAATCTAATTGAAATCTTCCCGTACCTCCCGGCCTTTTCCAAGTATACCTCCTCCTCTTGTGATTCTTGAACAGGGTATTCGCTATTACTAGCTGAAACGTGTTACAGAACTCAATTAGTCTTTCTCCTATTTCATTCCTTGTCCCAAGGCCATATTCTCCTGTAACCTTTTCTTCTACTCCCTCCCCTACAACTGCATTCCAGTCGCCCATGACTATTAGATTTTCGTCCCCCTTTACATACTGCATTACCCTTTCAATATCCTCATACACTTTCTCTATCTGTTCATCTTCAGCTTGCGACGTCGGCATGTATACCTGAACTATCGTTGTCGGTGTTGGTCTGCTGTCGATTCTGATTAGAACAACCCGGTCACTGAACTGTTCACAGTAACACACCCTCTGCCCTACCTTCCTATTCATAACGAATCCTACACCTGTTATCCCATTTTCTGCTGCTGTTGATATTACCCGATACTCATCTGACCAGAAATCCTTGTCTCCCTTCCACTTCACTTCACTTACCCCTACTATATCTAGATTGAGCCTTTGCATTTCCCTTTTCAGATTTTCTAGTTTCCCTACCACGTTCAAGCTTCTGACATTCCATGCCCCGACTCGTAGAACGTTATTCTTTCGTTGATTATTCAATCATTTCCCATGGTAACCTCCCCCTTGGCAGTCCCCTCCCGGAGATCCGAATGGGGGACTATTCCGGAATCTTTTGCCAATGGAGAGATCATCATGATACTTCTTCAATTACAGGCCACATGTCCTGTGGATACACGTTACGTGTCTTTAATGCTGTGGTTTCCATTGCCTTCTGCATCCCCATGTCGTTGATCATTGCTGATTCTTCCGCCTTTAGGGGCAATTTCCCACCCCTAGGACAACAGAGTGCCCTGAACCTCTATCCGCTCCTCCGCCCTCTTTGACAAGGCCGTTGGCAGAATGAGGCTGACTTCTTATGCCGGAAGTCTTCGGCCGCCAATGCTGATTATTTATCAAAATTTAGGCAGTGGCCGGGATCGAACACGAGACCGAAGACGTTTTTACTATGAATCGAAGACGTCTCGTTTTTTACACAAACGTAGAAACTAAATCCCTGAGCCTATCTCTGCTACTTGCTCGGCGAGAAACGCTTATTACAGAAAATTTAGACTAAACGAAGGTTCCACCGAGATTCGAACTCGGATCGCTGGATTCAGAGTCCAGACGCTACCCCTAGACCAGGGGTCTACTCATACTGAGTAGAATTTCCACTCAGTATTTCTAATTATGGGCAATCTTATGAAAAGCACCAATTGTGCTCTATCTATAAACTAGCCAAAATAAGAAGCGTGTCCTCCCTTCAACTTGATAAGCTTCCTGCTCAGTGGGAATAGACTACAGATGTAATTTCGTTAGTATTGTATGTCACTGACTACTTCATAGGAACAAGGTATAGCACCCATTCACTTTTCAACAATATAAAGTGTCTAGAATGAATTTTGACAATATTATGAAACAGACAGAGTGACTGCTATACATTGGAGCTTACACACACACACACACACACACACACACACACACACACACACACACACACACATGCACCACAATTGTCTGTGGCCACTAAGATCAGACTGTGAGCAACTGTGGCACTACACGAGCAGCTACCAATGAGAGTGGTAGAGAGACATCAAGAGTTGTCTTCAGAGTATTTGTTCAAGTTATCTGTTTGCACACACTTTGATGCAAGCGTGGTCTACAGGGCCTGTGATCGTTGAGGAGAAGAAGGAGAAGATCTGATTGCACGGATTGATCACTTGACCACTGTCTGTGGCCACTGAGGCCAGACTACGAGCAACTGCGCATGATGGGAGAAGCAGTCTGGGTGGTAGAGGGGTAAGGAGGATGCTGAGGTGGGGAAGAGGAGGAGTAGCAGGTAATGAGGGATGGTAAATTGCTGTTAGTGGTTGTGGGAGCATTCAGGGGCCTAGTAGGGACAAGGTAGGGCAGCGAGGCGGAGTCTTGAGGTTAACTGTGGGATGGGGGGGGGGGGGAGGGGGAGAAAAGGCGAGAAGTAGAGGAGGAAAAAAAAGACTGGTGCACTGGTGGAATAGAAGGCTGTATAGCGCTGTAGTGGGTGTAGTGAAGAGGATAGATGGGTGAAGGACAGGGATTAACGAAAGTTGAGGCCAGGACGGTTTGGGAATATAGGACATATTGCAGGGAGAGTTCCCACTTGTGCATCTCAGAAAATCTGGTGTTGGTAAGAAGGATCCAGTCTTTGTGTTAAGCACTATGCTAAGCAACTGAGTGGTCTAACTGGCTGCAAAGTGTTGGTGACCATTCATGTGGACAGACAGCTTGTGGGTTGTCATACCCACATAGATCACAGCACAGTGTTTACAGCTTACCTTCTGGATCAGATGACTGGTTTCACAGGTAGCCGAACCGTTGATGGGATAGGTGATGAGTGTTGCAAAAGATTTTGCAAATCAGGGAATTTCAGACGTTTGGTGAAATTCTAAAAATCACTGGCAAACTCTTTCTGTCTCAACAGTTCTGATGGTTTGCCTACAGGGACTCCACACGTCATCGCTGTAGGTGCAAGGTGTTGTGGCCCGTTCCCTGTTCCAGCCTTCCTACCGCTTCTCTCCTCAGCTTGCAGGCAGTACCGCCACTGATGCTTGCCACTAGACGAGGAATTCTCGACGAGAGCGGTAGAGTGGTGCGAGGAGTGGTCTTTAGAGTACTGCAAAAGTTATCCATTGCACGGATTGGTCACCACAGTCTCAGTTCATCAACTTCATCAACTGACTTATTACTGGGCACGAGTAGCTGGCCACGTACGAGCTATTTCCACGATGGGCTAGAACTACTGGACAGTTCTGTGGGTATCTGACTAGTCGGGCCTGCCAATTTGAGGCCGGTTGTTTTCCACTAATGTGCAGGCCTCGCCTATTAGATCTAAACTCTCTGATCTGCCTGCAGGCCAGATCCGTTTGTGCATGACGTAAATCGGAGGATTTTCGTGATCTATCTGTTGACCAAGGTTTGCAGTGCATGGTCAACGGTCCAGTGGCAATGGGCGAGAAATTTCATGAGTTGCGATTGTGTCCCTACGCAGTTACGTTGTGTAATGGGCATTTTATTTATAGTAGTACATTTTTGCGCTCTGAAAGTAGTTCATGTATTCTAGAGAAAATATGGACGATGCTAGGAAGAAAACTGCGGCAGATGCCGTCGGTTTGTATTCTGTGTACTCATATATTCACGAAAGAAAAGTCACACAGTACCTATAAAATAATGCACATAACACTGTGGGTAACAGCCTACAATAATGAACATATTACAAACAACATTTTACCGTCGCCCACTATAAAGTTCGTTCATACAACTCATCCACCACTTTTTCACTTCTTTCAAGGGGCCTAAATCTTTCAGTTCATCTGGGCGCTAATGAGCTGAAGTGACGAAGAGACCGCTTCTCTCACAAAGGAGTTTTGACCGGTTTGCATGGACTGATTTTAAATGAAACTTTATTTTAATTGTTTGTTGACCCTTTTTTTGTTTGACAAAACGCTAAGTATTATTTGGCAGAGAAAATGTCGCTGTTCTTACCCCAGCGCCGTCATTCTATATTTGAAACTTTAGTGTTATGTTATACAACATATTCATTTTATGTTTCCTGTCTGGTCTGATGCATTATCTTGGCTAGAAAGTTCATAAATCCTATATGGGAGGAGGATCAAAAACTTGCTGTTAATTCAAAGTTCGAATTAGCTAGTTAACAAATACAGAAATGCTTTAACTAAACATGGCTTTTCTGTACGCAATTTATCTGTTTACTTACCCTTCAGGCTCAACATCTGTCTGGGAAAAATATTAAAATTGTACTGAAAATTTGGAAATTTGTTCCTATGGGACCGAACCGCTGAGGTCATCAATCCCTAGGCTTACACACTAATCCAACTTAAACTAACTTACGCTAAGGACAACACATATACCCATGCCTGAGCGAGGACTCGAACCTCCGATTGGGGGGGGGGGGGGGGGGGGGAGCTGCGCGAACCGTGACAAGCCGCCTTCGACTGCGTGGCGAAAATCGGGGAATTTCACTTAGAGAAACTTGTTTCAACTCTGGTGACACTTGTGATCAAACCAAAGTACCTGTAGGTGGTGGTGGGATGATGTATGGAACAGGTCTTGCATCTAGGTTTATTACAGCCATGTCAGCCATGAGGCAAGGGGTTGGGAACAGGGATGGAGTAGGGATGGATGACGATAATGTGTATGTTCAGTGGGTGGCAGAATACCAATCTGGGAGGGATGGAAAGAATAGTGGGTAGGATATTCCTTATTTCAGGGAATGACGAGAGATAGTCGAAATCCTGGTTGAGAATGTGATTCAGTTGCTCCAGTCCTGGGTGGTACCGAATCACAAGGGAATGCTCCGTTGTGGCAATATAGTGGGACTCTGTCAACAGCGTCATCAAATAAGTGGAGGAGTCGGTAGAGGTTCAGGGCACTCTCTTGCCCTTGGGGAGGGAAACTTCCCCCAAAGGCAGAAGAATCAGCAGTGATCAGTGGAATGAGGGTGCTGAAGGCAATGGAAACCACTCCATTAAAGACACATAATGTGTATCTACAGGACTTGTGACCTGTAATTAAAAAACTGTCGTGATGATCTCTCCATTGGCAAAAGATTCCAGAATATTCCCCCCAATCCGATCTTGTCGAGAGGACTGTCAAGATGGGGGAGGGCCGGGGGGGGGGGGTGACCAGGAGAAAAGAGGTGAATATCAGAATGTCAGAAGCTTGAATGTGCTCGGATAGCTAGGAAATCTCAAAAGGGAAATGCTAAGGCTCAATCTAGATATAGAGCGGGTAAGTGAAGTGAAACGGAAAGAAGAGAAGGATTTCTGGTCTGATGACTATATGGTAATGTCAACAGTAGCAGAAAATGGTATATAGGGAGTAGGATTCGTTCTGAATAGGAAGATAGGGCAGAGAGTAAGTTACTGCGAACAGTTCAGTTATGGGGTTGTTCTCGTCAGAATCAACAGCAAACCAACACCAAAAATGCTAGTTCAGGTACACATGCCGACGTCGCAAGTGGAAGATGAGGTGATACAGAATGTATATGACAATACTGAACAGTTAATTCAGTACGTAAAGGATGTGAAAATCTAATAGTCAAGGGGGTCTGGAAAGCGATTGTTGGGGAAGGAGTAGAAGAAAGATTTATAGGAGAATATATGCTTGGTACTAGGAATGACGGGAGAAAGACTGATTGAGTTCTGCAACAAATTTCAGCTAGTAATGGCGAATACTCTGTTCAAGAATCACAAGAGGCAGTAGTGTACTTGGAAAAAGCTGGGAGATACGGAGAGATTTCAGTTAGATTACATCATGGTCAGACGTCCCGAAATCAGCTACTGGATTGTAAGGCGTACCAAGGAGCAGATACAGACTCAGATCACAAGGTAGTAGTGATGAAGCGTAGGCTGAAGTTTAAGAAAGTAGTCGGGAAAAATCAATACATAAAGAAGTGGGATATGGAAGTACTAAAAAGTGAAGAGATACGCTTGAAGTTCTCTAACGCTATAGATACTGCAATAAGGAATACCTCAGTAGGCAGTTCAGTTGAAGAAAGGTCAGTCACGGAAATTGGAAAGAAAGACATATGTAAAAAGAAAAGAACTGTGAAGAAACCATGTGTAACGGGAAGAATACTTCAGTTGATCAATGAAAGAAGGAAGTACAAAAATTTTCTGGGAAATTCAGGAATGCAGATAATACAAATCGCTGAGGAATGAAATAAATAGGAAGTTCAGAGAATCTGACTAAATGGCTGCATGAAACGTGAAGAAATACAAACAGAAATGTTTGTCGGAAGGACTGACCCGGCATATAGAAAAGTCAAAACAACCGATGGTGAAATTAAAAGCAAAGGTGGTAACATTAAGAATGCAATGGGCATTCCACTGTTAAATGCAGAGGAGAGAGCGGATAGGTGGAAAGATTACATCGAAGGCCTCTACGAGTGGGAAGATCTGTCTGATGTGATAGAAGAAGAAACAGGAGTCGATTTAGAACAGATAGAGGACCCAGTATTAGAACCAGAATTTGAAAGACCTTTGGAAGACTTAAGATCAAATAAAGCAGAAGGGATAGATCATTCCATCAGAATTTCTAAAATCATTGGGAAAATGGCAACAAAACGACTATTCACATTGGTGTGTAGAGTGTATGAGTCAGGCGAGATACCATTTGATTTTCAAAAAAGTATCATTCAGTCAATTACGAATACTGCTAATCCCAACAAGTGCGGGAATTATCGGGCAATCAGTTTAACAGCTCATGCATTCCAGTTGCTGACAAGAATAATATACAGAAGGATGGAAAAGAAAACTGAGGATGTGTTAGATGACGATAGGTTTGGCTTAGGAAAGGTAAAGACACCAGAGAGGCAGTTCTGAGGCTGCTGTCAGTAATGAAAGCAAGACTAAAGAAAAATCACGACTTGTTCATAGCATTTGTCGACCTGGAAAATGCGTTCGACAACGTAAAATAACGCAAGATGTTCGAAATTCTGAGGAAAATATGGGTAAGCTCTATGGAGAGACGGGTAATATGCAACATGTACAAGGGCCAAGAGGGAATAGTACAAGTGGAAGACCAAGAATTAAGCGCTCACATTAAAAACGGTGTACGACAGGGATATAGTCTTTCGCCCCTACTTTTTAATCTATACATCCAAGAAGCAATGATTAAAATAAAAGGAAGGTTCAAGAGTGGAATTAGAATTCAAGATTAAAGGATTTCAATGATATAATACGCTGATGACACTGACATCCTTTGTGAAAGTGAAGAAGAATTACAGGACCTGCTGAATGGACTGAACAGTGTAATGAGTACAGAATATGGATTGAGAATAAATAGAAGAAAGATGAAAGTAATGAGAAGTAGCAGAAATAAGAACAGTGAGAAACTTAACATCGAGACTGATGGTCAAGAAATTGATGAAATAATGAACTCTGCTATCTGGGCAGGAAAATAACCAATGAAGGACATAGCAAGGACGACATAAAAAGCAGACTAGCACCGGCAAAAAGGGCATTCATGGCAAAGAAGTGTCTACTAGTATCAAACATAAACCTTGATCTGGGGAAGAAATTTTTGAGAATGTTCATTTGGAGCATAGCATCGTATGGTACTGAAACATGGACTATGGAAAAACCAGAAAAGAACAGAATCTAAGCATTTCAGATGTGAAACTACAGAAGAATGTTGAAAATTAGATGGACTGATAAAGTAAGGAACGAGGAGATTCTGTGCCAAGAAAAAGGGATAGGATGATAGGACATCTGTTAAGACATCAGGGAATAACTTCCATGGTACGAGAGGGAGCTGTAGAGGGTAAAAACTGTAGAGGAAGATGGAGATTGGAATACATCCCGCAAATAGTTGAGGACGTAAGTTGCAAGTGCTGCTCTGAGGCGGAGAAGTTGGCACAGGAGAGGAATTCGTGGCAGGCAGCATCAAACCACTCAGAAGTCCAATAACTCAAAAAAGTGGAACTCTGGGAGGTGGTGGATGACTGGAGAGATAATGCTTTGGAGATCTGTTTCTGTACAAGGGTGGGAGGGTAATTTCGGTCTGTGATGGCCTCAGTGACACCATTGGTATATTTGGAGAGGGACTGCTCGTCATTAGAGGTGCAACAGCCACAGGTGTTTGGGCTCTATGGAAGGAACTTCTTTGTATCGAATGGGTGGCAGCTGGTGAAGTGGAGATGTTGCTGGTTTTTGGTAGGTTTGGTATAGAAGGTGTCTTGTGGGTCTGAGGAGGACCAAGTGAAGCGAATAGGGGAGAAGGTGTTGAGGTTCTGCAGAAACGTGGATAGGGCGTTCTCACCCTCAACCCGAATCACGAAAATGTCATCAATGAATTAGGAAACAGGTGAATGCTTTGGGTCTCTGGGTGTTTAGGCGGGATTCCTCCAGATGCCCCATATGTAGGTTAGCGTGTGATGGTGCCACGCAGGTGCCCATTGCCATCTCACTGATTTGTGTGAAGGTAATGTCTTCAAATGTGAAGTAATTGTGGTTGAGGATGGAGTTGGTCATGGTGACCAGGAAGGAGGTTGTAGGTTTGGAATCAGTTGCATGCATTGGGAAAGGTAGTATTAAATAGTGGCAAGGCCATGGGCATTAGTTTACTGTAAAGGCAGGTGGCATCAACAGCGACGAGCAGGGCGCCATGAGGTAAAGGATCAGGAACTGTGGAGAGCTGGTGAAGGGATTTGGTTGCTGAGCATGGTACCCAACACAATATTCTTCACTTCCATCTTTTTAGTGATGGTTGCAGGACTCGCCTGTTCGATAGAGGATGTCAAATTAAACACCTTTCAGTTGTCAATTTTCAAACTTATTTTATTTTTCACCAGTTTCAGCGTTTTAATATGCCATCTTCAGGCCCATGACTGACGATTAGGAAGAACCTACTTCGCTTGTGATCAAAACAGTGGCCAGCAATACTGTTGTTAGTAGATATTTGCTACAGTGATCATTTCAACCATCACCTGCCGAACATTGTCATTCATTGATTGTCTGCATACGTGCATTATAGATTTTTGAGACATGAAAAGGTCACTGGAAACATACAGGGTGGTCCGTTGATCGTGACCGGACAAAATATCTCACGAAATAAGCGTCAAACGAAAGAACTACAAAGAAAGAAACTTGTCTAGACTGAAGAGGGAAACCAGATGGCGCTATGATTGGCCCGCTAGATGGCGCTGCCATAGGTCAAACGGATATCAACTGCGTTTTTTAAAATAGGAACCCCCACTTTTTATTATATATTCGTGTTGTATGTAAAGAGATATGAATGTTTTAGTTGAACCACTTTTTTTCGCATTGTGACAGATGTCGCTGTAATAGTCACAAACATATGGCTCACAATTTTAGACGAACAGTTGGTAACAGGTAGGTTTTTTAAATTAAAATACAGAACGTAGGTACGTTTGAACATTTTATTTCGGTTCTTCCAATGTGACACATGTATCTTTGTGAACTGATCATTTCTGAGAACGCATGCTGTTACAGCGTGATTATCTGTAAATACCACATTAATGCAATAAATGCTCAAAATGATGTCAGTCAACCTCAATGCATTTAGCAATACGTGTAACAACATTCCTCTCAACAGCGAGTAGTTCGCCTTCCGTAATGGTCGCACATGCATTGACAATGCGCTGACGCGTGTTGTCAGGCGTTGTCGGTGGATCACGATAGCAAATATCCTTCAACTTTCCCCACAGCAAGAAATTCGGGGACGTCACATCCGGTGAACGTGCGGGCTATGGTATGGTGCTTCGATGACCAATCCACCTGTCATGAAATATGCTATTCAATACCGCTTCAACCGCACGCGAGCTACGTACCGGACATCCATCATGTTGGAAGTACATCACCATTCTCTCATGCAGTGAAACATCTTATTGTAACATCGGTAGACCATTACGTATGAAATCAGCATACATTGCACCATTTAGATTGCCATCGATAAAATGGGGACCAATTATCCTTCCTCCCATAATGCCGCACGATACATTAACCTGCCGAGGTCGCTGATGTTCCACTTGTCGCAGCCATCGTGAATTTTCCGTTGCCCAATAGTGCGTATTATGCCGGTTTACGTTACCGCTGTTGGTGAATGACGCTTCGTCGCTAAATAGAATTTCTCTTGTGCCCAGTGGCAGAAATGTACACGACGTTGAAAGTCGTCGCCATGCAATTCCTGATGCATAGAGATATGGTACGGGTGAAATCGAAGTTGATGTAGCATTCTCAACAGCGACGTTTTTGAGATTCCCTATTCTCGCACAATTTGTCCGCTACCTGACGTGCGGATTAGCCGCGACAGCAGCTAAAACATCTACTCGGGCATCGTCATTTGTTGCAGGTCGTGGTTGACATTCTACATGTGGCTGAACACTTCCTGTTTCCTTAAATAACGTAAGTATCCGTCGAACGGTCCGGACACTTGGATGATGTCGTCCAGGATACCGAGCAGCATACATAGCACACGCCCGTTGGGCATTTTGATCACAATAGCCATAATCAACACGATATCGACCTTTTCCGCAATTAGTAAACGGTCCATTTCAACACGGGTAATGTATCACGCGGCAAATACCGTCCACACTGGCGGAATGTTACGTGATACCACGTACTTATACGTTTGTGACTATTACAGCGGAATCTATCACAAAGCGAAAAAAGTGGTCCAACTAAAACATTCATATTTATTTACGTACTACACGAATATGTAATAAAAAATGGGGGTTCCTATTTAAAAAAACGCAGTTGATATCCGTTTGACCTATGGCAGCGCCATCTAGCGGGCCAACCATAGCGCCATCTGGTTTCCCCCTTCAAGCTAGACGAGTTTCGTTCTTTGTAGTTTTTTCGTTTGACGCTTACTTCGTGAGATATTTGGCCCGGTCACGATCAATGGACCACCCTGTATAGTGTCACTTGATCAAAAGCACCTATGCCTGGATTTCAGGCAGGCATTCGTTGAATGCTGAGGTGCTGTTCCATTAAAGCTGGAGTGTCTTTGCAATTCTGTTTGAGTTTAGGGGGAATACCAAGTGGGCTGAGGCGTGAATGGGAATTTGGATTGAGGAGGGAGGTGTGCTGGGGTAGTCTGTGAAGTTGTGCAAAGCCACTGTGCCTGAGTGGCACACTGATTACCGCGTCTGCCTAGTGAGCAGGAGAGCTGGCTTTGAATCTTGCCCTTGGTACAAAATTTCGTTCGTCGCTTCTGTGTGCCTATACACATATTAGCAGTGAGTTGCCATGACAGATGAAGTACTTGCCTGGTCCCATTATTATTTTTCCTACAAAACATCTTCCTTCACTCCTTCATCAGTTTGGAAAAACCTTTGAATAATTAGCAGGTGATGGTCTATTTTGGTTAATATCGGAGAAACACAGTTATAATATCTTTGCACTGAATGAGTTAAAAGTATTCGCTGCCCACTAAAAACCCCAGTTTATAACGACTGTCAGTAAAAGACATACAAAAACATAAAATGGTTCAATAATTTTGATATACAACTGACAGAACGTCTGTGACATTTGGTGGTGTTTGCATTTGTGCAACATACCTCTTTTTCTGTCTTACACGGTACGATACCTTGGAGCATTCTGTCGACGAAAGAGTTTTCCGTTTCCTCAATTATAACAGTTATGTTTGAGTGTATTTCCCCTTCATAAGATATGTTTTGAATTACTCTTATCCTTTTACATTTAACTCCTGTGTATGATGTACCAGCAGCATTTCTCTTCACATTACAAAACTGATTATTTTTGTATATTATAAGTAGAGAAATCCAAACTGCTGCTTCGTTTATAGTATTTGATATCTAAAATATAGATAATGGATAAACAAACACAGCCAATAACATTTTGACAACAAAGATAAAATTAACAGCAAAGATCACATCACTAATGCATAGAAATTCACAGACTAATAAATTAAAATAAAACTACTACCATATAACATTGCTGGTGCTCTGTCAAATAAAGCTCTCAAAAGTAAAAAAAAAAATCTAGCAAACAGAACAAAAAGGCTGTAGCGAGAAAAAAAAATGTCCCTTACAACGGCATTAATGGTCGAGATACAGCAATATAGCTTCTTGGGTTGTCGGGTGTTCTGCCGGATATCAGCGTCGTACTTGCACGATATTTCGAGGAGCAGTCTCAGGTCGCACCTGATGAAGGTTACGAGCTACGTGACCGAAATATCGTGCAAGTACGACGCTGATATCCGGCAGAACACCCGACAACCCAAGATGTCATTAGATCGCCGGGAAAGCCTGAAGAGTTACAGCAATATAGCTGCCACAATCATGTATGCACGCCACCAATAACACACAAGAACCAAATCTTTAGACAGTGAGAGCAGCAGCCGATGTTTTATGGACGTCAAAAACAGCTAGACGTAAGTACTGCTGTATGATCATGCAATATTTTCAATAGTTAGACATAACAGTAAGAAAAAAAGGTTAACGGAACTATGCATTACTCATAGGGAGCTAGCAAATGTTACTGCAGCCGAAATAGGTCTGTCGAAAACCAATAAGGCACTAAACACTTTAAACCTAGCAGCTATTTCGATTTATGTACTTATAATGTCCCTGCAAGACATGTATCGTGATGTGGTGCCTTAAGATTACAAACTGATAATCTCTTCTTACCTTCTTTTCCTGAAGATGTTAAGTCTATGAATTCTGACCGTTCCTTCATCAATTCTCTTCTTCATGAGTTTTATTAAAGGTATACGGTCTGGAAATTTTTTACTTAACACCTGCTTTGTTTAATCTTTAAATCTAAAGGGGGTGGAAGGGCTGACCAAATACTGTTAACATTTCAATTCCAATGTGTTTATTATCTGCCAAAAACAACCTGACATAAAAATTTACAGACGACACTCATGTAAGATTATTACCAAACACTCATTACATAAAATCAAAAGCAAGTTAATAAATCATTCGCCAACATCTCCCATAAACATTGAGAAACGCCACTAATGCTGAATTTGAGCATAACTTTAACAAAACAACATTAGTTAAGACACATTATTTATGACCCTTTCAATTCCAATACTTTAAACATTACAGGTAAAATAACAGTGGACACACAGCCTCAGTTTTAACACAAATACTTAGAACATATTTTTTAAAACGTAACTTGGGCAATCTTGCAAATTAATAGTCTAGAGAACCTTGCAGAGCGAATCACGAAATTATTCAAATGCCCATAGGCTTGTAAGATGGGATTTTAGAGTGTAGAAATTTACAACTTTGTACAATCATAAATGTGTAACAAGAAAGGTAAGGCCAAAGCTTGTAAGGCCGAAGTTAAACCACAAACGGTGGAGCCACCTGAGGGAAGTAATTCTCAACTTCGAACCACGATCTGGCTTCGTTTCTAACCACACATCGAGTAGGTCACCGAAATGTGAACCAAGCAAACGCTACCGAAGAGGAACGCACGAGTTCAGGCGAAGTCCACCGTCCATAAGCCAAATTTGTAATCTAAATGGAAGCTCTGTGCTTTGGTTGCCCGCTGCCTCAGGTCACTGAATCACAAACCACACCTGACAACAGGAGGCCAAAGAAACTTTTCTTAACTTTAACATCCAAGATTGACCAGCAAATTAACATTATAAAATCAAGGCTAAACAACAAATAATGTCACTCATGTCCTTTCTTTAAATGAAACAGTACCCGATAATCAAACGCTAACAGTGGGAAGTGAACTGGCTCAAGAGAACCGACACTAACTAGAACTTAATGACACACATATTTGCCACCTTAAGTGGGCCTGCAAAGCTCAACATGGTAACCTTTAGAAATAAAAAATCAGAGTGCCCGCAGAGGACATATTGACATGGATTAACAGTCAATAATAATAGCTAATCATAGCTAATGAACTAACATTCTGCAAATACATCACTATTAAGCGGAAGCAGAGCACACACTTAGTAAGAGGCATCAAATGAAATCGAACACACATAACATCACGCGTCCTGCAACGTCTTACTGTACTAAGAGCGATCACAATCACAGTTAACTAAGCTTTCTTAGTAATTAGAGTACTTAACTGAGTGTCTTGATGCTGGGGCGATTTTGCGAGGATGTCAGACCATCACTTCGCAAGACCTTAACAGTGCATCAACAAAAGTGCCTAGGTGAACACGTATTTCGAGAGGAATTTCTTAGGTATCAAGTATGAAAGAGATGTTGCAGCCTCATGGATGAGGGCATCTGTGTTTGGTTTGACAGCTGATGGCTGCATCACGTCACAAGGCTGCAGGTAGCCTTCTGTGCGGTCTACTGGACAGGGGGTGGTGGACAGTGCTTGTGCATGTTGATTGCGTGTCTGTTGCATTACTTTGTGAGCAGTCTGTAGGCTGCACTGAGTGTTATTTGGACATTTTACGAGTACTGTGTGTGTCTACACATCAGTGTACTGCATTATTTAGGAGGAGTCTGCATGTCTGTACTGAAATTATTTTGGTAAATAGGGAGTTGTTTGCGTATCTGCCAAGCGTTATTTAGGAGTAGTTCACAGGTCTGTGGGATGTGTGGCGTGACTCCAAGCATGTGTTTTGTATCTGTGATAAATATACTTCATCCCTAAATAAATCGTTGAAAAATAAATGAAGTACACTCCTTCCTTACTCTCTCCAGCAGCCCAGTGCAGGCTGAGTCATTTCCACGCCATTTTCCCCTCCAGACCACCATCTTGGATTACGTAACAGGAGGGATGACAGCACCCTCTGGTGGCAGTATTGTGTACTAGGTCAGTTGGAGTCTAGATCTTGTGGTGGAGACACTGCCTGCAAAATAAAAACTTATGTCCAGCATAAGCAGAGTCGTTTTCCCACCATTTCCCCCCACCATCTTGGATTATGCCACAAAATGGGCGACAGCGCTCTCTGGTGGTGATACTGTGTACTAGGTCTAGACCTCCTGGTGAACACACTGTCTGCCGCCATCTTGGATAATGGTAGTTGCGTCATCAGCTGATGTCATGGCTGCCATCTTGGATTATGTGACAGAACAGACGACAGCACCCTCTGGTGGTGGTACTGCGTACTAGCTCAGTTGGAGTGTGGACCTCGTGGTGAACACACTGGATGATGATGCTGCCTCTAATTGTTTAAATAAAGACTGGTGCATGATTTCGACAGTTGACGATTAGCAAGCATGTTTGCAGAGTGTTTTAGATGGATTATTATGAGTTGTTTTGCTCTCTGGACATAATGTATTGCATTATTTAAGAGTGGTTTGCATGTCTGTAGGCTGTGCAGAGCGTTATTTTGACAGTTTACAATTAGCAAGTGCATGTGTTGAGCATTATACATGAGTTATTTGGGAGTAGTTCGCAGGTCTGCATGCTGTGTAGCATGTCAGAACATGTGTTCTGTTGATAAATATACTCCATCCCTAAATAAATTGTTCCAAAAGAAATAAACTACACTCCTACCTCTCTCCAGTTGCCCAGTGCACGCCAAGTCCTTTTCCCACCAATCCCTAGGGAGAGGTCGCAACAGGTGACTTAGGTTAGTCCAAATGCCCTTTCTTTCCCGTCATTTTCTTAGGTTAGTAGAGATAGCCCAATTGACCTTTCTTTACCACCAAAATTCAAACTTGGCGCCAGTTCCTTGGAAGAGGTTGCAGTCGGATGACTTAGGTTAGTGGAGGTACCCCAAGTGACCTATCTTCCAGCGGTTTTCTTAGGTTAGTAGAGATAGCTGTGGTGTGATGCATTATCCTGTTGGAATTTGAACTTCCCGCCATTTTTCTGGGGGAGGGGAGGGGGTAAGTTAGTGGAGGTAGCCTAATTGACCTCTTCTCACCAAAATTAAAACTTTCCTCCCAGATCCGCCATATTGGATGATGTCACACTCTGTTGCCAAGTCTACATGCCTCCATCATGGATGACGTCATCGCCACCATCTTGGATACATCTGGCAACAATGCCGAGTGGGCCAGAAGTGGCCTTGCCCCAATACTCTCGACAACCACTGGGGGTTTGACAGCTGGACACCACATAATTTTCGAGGCACAGATAAAAAAATGAGAGATGGCTGTGAATGGCGAATTAAACCCTCCTCTAGGGAGGGGGGGGGTCAGGACTCAAAAGATGGTGAATACAGAAACACAGCATACGCCATAAACAGGTAGCACTACCACGCAACGAAGGATGACCAACATTACGGATATCGGAATCGTCCTTTATACACCCTAAAAGGCCCCTAATCTAAGATGATCATGACTTAACCAATACTTCTGGAAATGTTCGAGAATAAGGCAAAAACGCCACCTCATTTTTTTCATCACACATTCGTAATTGGTTGATATTGTAATTTGCGTTTGATCTTTCACTATAACTATTCTGGCGAAAGGTAAATTCGAGGTGGACTCGGTTGAAAAACCCAAGGTGTCTGAGATTACAAGGTACGATGTCCCCTGTCGTGCTGAGCGAGATGTTTAACCTGAAGATACAAATCAGTGTTAGTTGGCGTTCTATAAATGGCATGTCCGAACATACCATCATCCTTCCTCCTGGCCGATACGTTAAAGGAAGGAAGAGAGCCATCCCTGTCCATCTCCATTGTGAATCGAAAATTTGGGTGGATTGTACCGTAATGATCTAAAAATCTACTCAAATTCCATTATAACAAGATGTAAGAGCAGTTGTCATAAAATGCTCCTAATCGAAGAGGACCAGAGACGGGTGTCACGCCTTGTCAGTGCAGTCGGCATCAAAACTAACAGAAATTGCAGGTCTATTTCAGCCACTTTTCGAGTGATCATTGCAGTGGGAAGTATATGCAGTGAACGTTTGGAGTCGGCTACTTCGCAAAAAGCCATAGCTCACAGCGGCACCTGTTCAAAGAGCTAAACAGCACAAAAACGGGACATTAAACGACTGAAGGCTTTGAAATGTGATCTGACAAATCGCGATTTTAGCCCTTTTTAAAAAGGTCGTGACGTTGAGTACACCAACGGTCCAACCTGGAATTTAAGGCACAATATGTGAAGATTGTGGCTCGGGTCAGAGGTTGTCCTGTGTTGCTATGGGGTGTTTCCCATACTATGACTGGGGCCCATTCACTCGTGTTGCCATCAACGTGAACCAGGATGTTTATTTCAACATTCTCGGTCGCCAACTGCTGCACTTTCTGTCTACATTTTCATGATCAGTATGCTGCGGACACTCCCGTGTTCTAAGATGATGTCAATAGTGTTCACGGGGCTGCATGCATATGATTCTGGTTTGACCATCTTTCAAGCACTCTATCATACCACGACTGGCCCGCTAAATCTAATCCCACATAAGAAGATCTGTGTATATTTGGAACAGCGGGCGAATCTTGCAATCAACATCCATGCAAGCTGGTAGTTCCACGAGATTTAACCAACAATGGCAGGCTTGAGAGGGATATGACATACCTGGGGTAACTTGTTGGATATCTGCCTCGATGATTTGGCCCGTTGTCAAGTCTAGGGATGGTGATACACGATTTGTGTTTGAAGTTTCTTGGGGGCAACTACTTTTTTTTGTCTCGTGTGCCTACACTATTTCGTATACTAACATTAAATGATACTTTGTTTCTCAAGAGCTGTCAGTACTACACATTTTCTTGAAACTAAATCAAAAGTTATCTCGAATCAATTAATTCTGACAACTTCCTGATGTGTAGTCGTTGCTCCCTTCTCTATTTTCGTTCACAACTTGACATGTGTCCATTGCGCCGCATTTACTTCTAGACGCAGTTTTTTCCTTTTCATGCCTAAAATATAACTTTTGTCTCCACAGTTCGTAACAGTTTTAACCAAAACCTAGTACGCTATGGAGAAGAGCCCTGTATTTCGCCTTTCGCGTGAAGTAGAATAATTGCAGCAATGTTCCAGTTTTTGACAGTTGCTTTCCCATACAGACATTATCAAAACAATTTTGAAATTTAATTTTATTTAAATTTTGCAACAGTTTTTTATGAACTGTATTGAAACATCATCTCCAAACACCCTCCATTTCTTTATAAAACTAATGACTTCATATGTATACTTCATTATTTCCTGTGTGGCAGTATTTTCTTTATTAAGAAAGTGTGTATGCAATTCACTTCACAAACTATGTAAACAGTTGAAGGATACTTGCAGTTTTCTCTCTATTGTCAAATACTAAGCCGTCTCCTAATTTATTTGACGAGAAGTAGTGCCTTTCCAAGGCAAATTGTCATTTTGTTTTTCTACACATTATTGTTTCTCTTTCCATACTCTCTCACTTTGACATTTACTGCAGTAGTTTCCTTTTTTAACTTGACATTTTCATAACATTACCTTTTTCGTGCCTGCTACATATTTGTGTATTATGTCGATGACACTGAAATTCTGTCAGAGACAGCAAATGACTTGAGGAGATAAGCTGAAAGGAGTGTATCTTGAAAACAGGTTATAAGATTGTTGTTGTCGTTGTTGTGGTCTTCAGTCCCGAGACTGGTTTGATGCAGCTCTCCATGCTACTCTAGCCTGTGCAAGCTTCTTCATCTCCCAGTACCTACTGAACCTACATCCTTCTGAATCTGCTTAGTGTATTCATCTCTTGGTGTCCGTCGACGATTTTTACCCTTCACGCTGCCCTCCAGTACTATACTGGTGATCCCTTGATGCCTCAGAATATGTCCTACCAAGCGATCCCTTCTTCTAGCCAAGTTGTGCCACAAATTTCTCTTCTCCCCAATTCTGTTGAAAACCTCCTCATTAGATATGTGATCTACCCATCTAATCTTCAGCGTTCTTCTGTAGCACCACATTTCGAAAGCTTCTATTCTCTTCTTGTCCAAACTATTTATCGTCCATGTTTCACTTCCATACATGGCTGCACTCCACACAAATAAACGACTTCCTGACACTTAAATCTATACTCGATTTAACATACTTCTCTTCTTCAGAAACGCTTTCCTTGTCATTGCCAGTCTACATTTTATATCCTCTCTACTTCGACCATAATCAGTTATTTTGCTCCCCAAATAGCAAAACTCCTTTACTACTTTAAGTGTCTCATTTCCTAATCTAATTCCCTCAGCATCACCCGACTTAATTCGACTACATTCCATTATCCTTGGTTTGCTTTTGTTGATGTTCATCTTATATCCTCCTTTCAAGGCACTATCCATTCCGTTCAGCTGGTCTTCCAAGTCTTTTGCTGTCTCTGACAGAATTACAATGTCATCGGCGAACCTCAAAGTTTTTATTTCTTCTCGATTGGTTTTAATACCTACTCCAAATTTTTCTTTTGTTTCCTTTACTGCTTGCTCAATGTACAGATTGGATAACATCGGGGATATGCTGCAACCCTGTCTTACTCTCTTTCCAACCACTGCTTCCATTTCATGCCCCTCGACGCTTATAACTACCATCTGCTTTCTGTACAAATAGTAAATAGCCTTTCGCTCCCTGGTTTTTTTCCCCTGCCACCTTCAGAATTTGAAACAGAGTATTCCAGTCAACATTGTCAAAAGATTTCTCTATGTCTACAAATGCTAGAAACGTAGGTTTGCCTTTCCTTAATCTAGCTTCTAAGATAAGTTGTAGAGACAGTATTGCCTCACGTGTTCCGATATTTCTACGGAATCCAAACTGATCTTCCCGGAGGTCGGCTTCTACTAGTTTTTCCATTCGTCTGTAAAGAATTCGCGTTAGTATTATGCAGCTGTGACTTGTTAAACTGATGGTTCGGTAACTTTCACATCTGTCAACACCTGCTTTCTTTGGGATTGGAATTATTATATTCTTCTTGAAGTCTGAGGGTATTTCGCCTGTCTCATACAACTTGCTCACCAGATGGTAGAGTTTTATCAGGACTGGCTCTCCCAAGGCTGTCAGTAGTATTAATGGAATGTTGTCTACTCCCGGGGCCTTGTTTCGACTTAGGTCTTTCAGTGCTCTGTCAACTCTTCACGCAGTATCAAATTTCCCATATCATCTTCATCTACATCCTCTTCCATTTCCATAATGTTGTCCTCAAGTATATCGCCCCTGTATAGACCTTCTATATACTCCTTCCACCTTTCTGCTTTCCCTTCTTTGCTTAGAATTGGGTTTCCATCTGAGCTCTTGATATTCATACATGTGGTTCTCTTTTCTCCAAAGGTCTCTTTAATTTTCCTGTAGGCAGTATCTATCTTACCCCTAGTGAGATAAGCCTCTACATCCTTACATTTGTCCTATAGCCATCCCTGCGTAGCCATTTTCCACTTCCTGTCAATCTCATTTTTGAGACGTTTGTATTCCTTTTTGGTTGCTTCATTTACTGCATTTTTATGTTTTTTCTCGTTTCATCAATTAAATTCAATATTTCTTCTGTTACCCAAGAATTTCTACTAGCCCTAGTCTTTTTACCTACTTGGTCCTCAGCTGCCTTCACTACTTCATCCCTCAAAGCTACCCATTCTCCTTCTACTGTATTTCTTTCCCCCATTCCTGTCAATTGTTCCCTTATTGTCTCCCTGAAACTCTGTACAACCTCTGGTTCTTTCAGTTTATCCAGGTCCCATCTCCTTAAATTAGCAACTTTTTGTAGTTTCTTCAGTTTTAATCTACAGTTCATAACCAATAGATTGTGGTCAGATTCCACATCTGCTCCTGGAAATGTCTTACAATTTAAAACCTGGTTCTTAAATGTCTGCTTTACCATTATGTAATCTATCTGAAACCTGTCGGTATCTCCAGGCTTCTTCCATGGATACAACCTTCTTTTATGATTCTTGAACCAAGTTAAGTTGTGCTCTGTGCAAAATTCTACCAGGCGGCTTCCTCTTTCATTTCTTAGCCCCAATCCATATTCACCTACTACGTTTCCTTCTCTCCCTTTTCCTACTGCCGAATTCCAGTCACCCATGACTATTAAATTTTCGTCTCTCTTCACTATCTGAATAATTTCGTTTATTTCATCATACATTTCTTCGTCACCTGCAGAGCTAGTTGGCATATAAACTTGTACTACTGTAGTAGGCATGGGCTTCGTATCTATCTTGGCCACAATAATTCGTTCACTATGCTGTTTGTAGTAGCTTAACCGCATTCCTATTTCCCTATTCATTATTAAACCTACTCCTGCATTACCCCTATTTGATTTTGTGTTTATAAACCTGTATTCACCTGACCAGAAGTCTTGTTCCTCCTGCCACCGAACTTCACTAATTCCCTCTATATCTAACTTTAACCTAACCATTTCCCTTTTAAATTTTCTAACCTACCTGCCCAATTAAGGGATCTGACATTCTACGCTCCGATCCGTAGAACGCCAGTTTTCTTTCTCCTGATAACGACGTCCTCTTGAGTAGTCTCCGCCCGGAGATCCGAATGGGGGACTATTTTACCTCCGGATTATTTCACCCAAGAGGACGCCATCATCATTTAACCGTAAAGTAAAGCTGCATGCTCTCGGGAAAAATTACGGCTGTAGTTCCCCCTTGCTTTCAGCCGTTCGCAGTACCAGCACAGCAAGGCCGCTTTGGTTAGTGTTACAAGGCCAGATCAGTCAATCCTCCAGACTGTTGCCTCTGCAACTACTGAAAAGGCTGCTGCCCCTCTTCAGGAACCACACGTTTGTCTGGCCTCTCAACAGATACCCCTCCGTTGAGGTTGCACCTACGGTGTGGCTATCTGTATCGCAGAGGCACGCAAGCCTCCCCACCAACGGCAAGGTCCATGATTCATGGGGAGGGTTATAAGATTAATACCAACAAAAGTGAAACAGGGATTGTCCTCGAATTAAATCTGGTGATGCAGACAGGATTAAATTAGTAAATGAGACTATAAAAGTAGTCGTCGAGGTTTGCTTTTTGTGCAGCAAAGTAACTAACAGAGGCCAAAGTAAATAGGGTATGAAATACTGACTGACAGAATAAGAAAAAGTGCTTCTGAAAGAGAGGTATGTATTTGTTATATTTACTAACCTAAAATATAATTTTAAGTCTTAGGAAGTCTTTTTTGAAGGTAAATGCTTGAAGTATAGTCTTGTATGAAAGTGAAATGTGGGCAATAGGCCGTGCAATTCAGACACGATGGCAGTAGAAGCTTTTGAAATGTGGTGATGAAGAAGAAGGTTGAAAATAAGGTTCTTAAATGGAATAACTAATGAGGAGGTACCGAATCGACTTGGGAAGAAAACAAATTCGTGGTGCTACTTCATTAAAATAAGGGATCAGCTGATCATGCACAACCTGAGGCACCAACACATAACCAAACTGGCTGTAGAGGGAGACATGGCTGAAACGTAGGAAGCAGTTTAAAAGGAACGTAGGTTGTTGTAGATATGGAGGGACAGAGAGACTTGCACAGGATAGGCGAGTGTGGGGAGTTGCGTGAAACCAGCATTCACACTGAAGAACACAACAACAGATGTCCATTTTATAAGATGCTCAACTGATGCAGGCATAGTATAATTTCCGAACCGTGATCGGATGTGAACAGTGGGCTCTATACATCTCCAGAAAGCTATATTGTACTCGTATCACACAGATCCAATGTTGTACGGAAGTAGTTTTTTCGTTTTACGGTTCGATAACATAGTTTATCGTAGAGAAACTGGGAAGAAGGATGTATGTCCTACGCTTGAAATACATTTCTTACACTGGAATGTCAACAGCGCTACATTCCATACGACTGATAGTTTGGAAATGCAAGTGATCTAATATTATAGTCTGTTTTAAGTGCAGAACGTTGTAGCCTTAGGAGTGCGCGTGTTTATGTTCTCTCTTACCAATACCTTCCAGGTACCGATCGTAGACTCTAGAACAACACTTCAGAGTTGATAGCTTGGTTGATTTACGTAAAAATGCGTCGAACTCCATCGATCTGGAGCTCCATCGCGCATAAAAATCATTCGTTTCTTGTTCTTCTTAACCGTCTGCTATTACATCGCGACACTTTGAAATCTGTTACTATACATCGATAAGGAGTGCTAAGCTCCTCAACATAAGTGCATTTCGAGAAATCTCGTGCACTTGGATGGGTGAGAACTGGGAAAGCTCCATTCATTCACGAGACATGCAGTGTAGCGGTCTTGTTCTGATCGGTTGCAGATTAATTCGGTAACGGTGCTGCGGAGTGGGTTGGTCAATAACAGTGTGATGAGGGTCTTTCACTCTCTAATTTTACCCTAGGACAGCGAGAATGCTCTGACACTCTCATACGCATAGAGAAAGATCGTAAATTAAGCACTATGCTCAAGGTGTTAGAAATATGTAGAGCGCTGTCTGGTATACTTTGATGATTTATGTGTTCGAGAATTAACACTGAATGGACGTACTGAGCAGTCATCTATCTACATTCGCGATGATACTCGCAAAGTAGAGAAGGGGCGGTTTAGCTGTGATACTGAAATTGGGGAAACATGCTGTCGCATCATCGGCCGGTGTTGAAGTTACTGTGTTGTTGTTGTTGTGGTCTTCAGTCCTGAGACTGGTTTGATGAAGTTACTGTAAAATTGCTAAAATTGTTCGCGCTATCAAATTTGATGCTTATTCTTACAGTACATTGGTGGTATCTTTTCCATCCTACGAGGTGCATTCAAGTTCTAAGGCCTCCGATTTTTTTTCTCCAGACTGGAAAGAGATAGAAATATGCGCATTGTTTTAAAATGAGGCCGCGTTCATTGTCAATACGTCCCAGAGAGGGCAGCACCATACGGCAGATGGAATTTTACCGCCAGCGGCGAGAATGAGAACTGTTTTAAATACTTAAAATGGCGACGTTTTCCTTACTTGAACAGCGTGCAATCATTCGTTTTCTGAGTTTGCGTGGTGTGAAACCAATTGAAATTCATCGACAGTTGAAGGAGACATGTGGTGATGGAGTTATGGATGTCGAAAGTGCGTTCGTGGGTGCGACAGTTTAATGAAGGCAGAACATCGTGTGACAACAAACCGAAACAACCTCGGGCTTGCACACGGTCTGACGACATGATCGAGAAAGTGGAGAGAATTGTTTTGGGGGATCGCCGAATGACTGTTGAACAGATCGCCTCCAGAGTTGGCATTTCTGTGGGTTCTGTGCACACAATCCTGCACGACGACTTCAAAATGCGAAAAGTGTCACCCAGGTGGGTGCCACGAATGCTGACGGACGACCACATGGCTGCCCGTGTGGCATGTTGCCAAGCAATGTTGATGCGCAACGACAGCATGAATCGGACTTTCTTTTCGTCGGTTGTGACAATGGATGAGACGTGGATGCCATTTTTCAATCCAGAAACAAAGCGCCAGTCAGCTCAATGGAAGCACACAGATTCACCGCCACCAAAAAAATTTCGGGTAACCGCCAGTGCTGAAAAAATGATGGTGTCCATGTTCTGGGACAGCGAGGACGTAATCCTTACCCACTGCGTTCCAAAGGGCACTACGGTAACAGGTGCATCCTACGAAAATGTTTTGAAGAACAAATTCCTTCCTGCACTTCAACAAAAACGTCCGGGAAGGGCTGCGCGTGTGCTGTTTCACTAAGACAACGCACCCGCACATTGAGCTAACGTTACGCAACAGTTTCTTCGTGATAACAACTTTGAAGTGATTCCTCATGCTCCCTACTCACCTGACCTGTATCCTAGTGACTTTTGGCTTTTTCCAACAATGAAAGACACTCTCCGTGGCCGCACATTCACCAGCCGTGCTGCTGTTGCCTCAGCGATTTTCCAGTGGTCAAAACAGACTGCTAAAGAAGCCTTCGCCGCTGCCATGGAATCATGGCGTCAGCGTTGTGAAAAATGTGTACGTCTGCAGGGCGATTACGTCGAGAAGTAACGCCAGTTTCATCAATTTCGGGTGAGTAGTTAATTAGAAAAAAAATCGGAGGCCTTAGAACTTGAATGCACCTCGTATTCGTGCATTGGCGCGCTGTTGGTTTACCACATAATGATTGACTGACAGTTTGGGAATTAGTTTTGTTGGTGGGTGACACCTTCTGGTGGTTGCTGCAGCAAAACGGTGATCGTGTACATGAGTGAACTATGAGGAATCAGTCGAAAGGGAACACAGAGCCATCATTGATAGATGAGTTTAAATGTAGAGGTCGTCAATCACTTTTAGACATCAGTTTGGAAACTCTCCACAACGCAACCAAACTCTTCTAGTTTCCCTATGTTGTAAGTGTCTTTTATTTAAAATCGTCCACCGTGTGTTGCATGTTATGGTAGCTGCAGTAACAAAATGATTTACACCGTGCAATGTCTAGTTTTCTGCCAGAGGCTATGGATCAGAGCGTCTTAATGTCAGTTTAGGACCTGAGACAGACCTCGAAGTCGTGACAGAAAAACAAAATGTATGGCAGTGTACAAAGCGGGTTAGAAAACAATTTTAAAACAATGACACAGGGTCACAGGCAGCATCTCTTGCGACCTACAATATAGTCTGTAGGATACAGTCATCATCCTACAGTACGGGTTATGAAACCTTAAACTGCCCTCTGCAATGGATCAAAGGCTGTATATTTAATGGAATCGTCCCACATAGGCAGCAGCAGCAGTTTGACAGGTAAATTCGATGACGAACGGGGTGTCCCATTAGGAATGCTATTCTGGGGAGCATCGCAAAATCTCTCCGTGCTGGACCGCACCGTAGCTATGCGTTATCTCGTGAGCAACGGTGCGTAGGTGAGTGCACCGCATGATGTTAGTGGAGCTTCTATACTTCTTAATTTTTCACTGTTGGGGGGTAGAGAATAACGATGATAGCATGTTGGGCTGATAGATTTGAATTGACGCAAATCTGCTTCGGACTGTAGCATCTGTATCTAGTTTGGAGACATACCACATTGTGCACATTTCCACTGAATGGTCAAAACACGGTCCTGTTGCACTGACTCATGTTGTTATGCTTGTACACAGGTTGCAGAATGTGTTGGATATGTCTTTCTTCGACTTCTGCTGAGTTCTGACTTAAATTGGAACGATCCCATGCGGAAAGCTGTACAAATGGGAGCACTTGCAAGATGTGCAGGGGCTGACTAAAACGAAGTTGGAATTTTCCTATAGCCGACATGTTCGATAAAGGTGTCTTGTTTCGAGATATGAGAGTGCCAGAAATATGATTCACTTGTGGGCGCGATCCAACACAGGTATGTGGTTGAATGGAAAGACTTGATTCCAAATAATGGACATCATGTCTAGCAGATAGTGTAACACCAGAGATCTCAAATGCTAGTGTACATTTTCTTACGACCTCATCAGCACATCATCTACTACTGTTGTTTGTGTTCCTTCTCAATGAGTCATCGCCTATAACTCAGTGGATATATTGCAGAACCTCTGATATGGTATCAAGTCTGAATATGTTACAGGTACTATACAAATATCTAGCTGAGGCGATGTGAGGGAGCCGCAAATACCGCTTACATACCACGTCCCTTAGCCAAATCACTCTAAAAATTCAGTTATTTTATAACGATGTTGCATCGCGGGCTACGCGTAACTGGAGTGCTATTCTGATAATATATACTCCAGCGATCACCGTCTCAGTATTTGTCCAGATAGAAAAACTACCTCATTCAGAGGTAATGTTGTACCTCGATTTATAAAGCCAGTATAGATTTTGACATGGATAGTGTTGTGGCGTAACAAGCTAGTCACGCCACACTGAGGAGGAAACCGAAAGGCACGCGTACACACACGCCGACTGGCGTCAAGTCTGGAACAGGATAAGTTATGACTGCTATAAAGACAATACGTAGCTTTGGTATATACTTAACTTTTAATGCTTCCTTTGGTACATCTCTCTTGACTATACAAATGAGACTCGTAAGATACATGCACTGTGACAATTGGCGCCTTGCTAAGTCGTAGCCATTAACTTAGCTGAAGGCTATTCTAACTGTCTCTCGGCAAATGAGAGCAAAGGCTTCGTCAGTATAGTCGCTAGCAACGTCGTCGTACAACTGGGGCGAGTTCTCGTACGTCTCTCGAGACCTGCCGTGTGGTGACGCTCGGTCTGCGATCACACAGTGGCGACACGCGGGTCCGACATGTACTAATGGACCGCGGCCGATTTAAGCTACCACCTAGCAAGTGTGGTGTCTGGCAGTGACACCACAGATAGACTTAGAGAAAGCTTTTGACAATGTTGACTGGAATACTCTCTTTCAAATTCTTAAGGTGGCAGGGGTAAAATACAGGGAGCGAAAGGCTATTTACAATTTGTACAGAAACCAGATGGCAGTTATAAGAGTCGAGGGACATGAAAGGGAAGCAGTTGTTGGGAAGGGAGTAACACAGGGTTGTAGCCTCTCCCCGATGTTATTCAATCTGTATATTGAGCAAGCAGTAAAGGAAACAAAAGAAAAATTCGGAGTAGGTATTAAAATCCATGGAGAAGAAATAAAAACTTTGAGGTTCGCCGATGACATTATAATTCTGTCAGACACAGCAAAGGACTTGGAAGAGCAGTTGAATGGAATGGATAGCGTCTTCAAAGGAGGATATAAGATGAACATCAACAAAAGCAAAACGAGGATAATGCAATGTAGTCGAATTAAGTCGGGTGATGCTGAGGGAATTAGATTAGGAAATGATACACTTAAAGTAGTAAAGGAGTTTTGCTATTTGGGGAGCAAAATAACTGATGATGGTGGAAGTAGAGAGGATATAAAATGTAGACTGGCAATGGCAAGGAAAGCGTTTCTGAAGAAGAGAAATTTGTTAACATCGAGTATAGATTTAAGTGTCAGGAAGTCATTTCTGAAAGTATTTGTATGGAGTGTAGCCATGTATGGAAGTGAAACATGGACAATAAATAGTTTGGACAAGAAGAGAATAGAAGCTTTCGAAATGTGGTGCTACAGAAGAATGCTGTAGGTTAGATGGGTAGATCACATAACTAATGAGGAAGTATTGAATAGTATTGGGGAGAAGAGAAGTTTGTGGCACAACTTGACCAGAAGAAGTGATCGGTTGGTAGGACATGTTCTGAGGCATCAAGGGATCACCAATTTAGTATTGGAGGGCAGCGTGGAGGGTAAAAATCGTAGAGGGAGACCAAGAGATGAATACACTAAGCAGATTCAGAAGGATGTAGGTTGCAGTAGGTACTGGGAGATGAAGAAGCTTGCACAGGATAGAGTAGCATGGAGAGCTGCATCAAACCAGTCTCAGGACTGAAGACCGCAACAACAACAACAACAACATGGATACTTGTATGCACCTGTAGAACCATGAGCGCTTGTGGCAGGAACATACAGTAGTTGTTGGGATCGAATTTTTTTCAACATCTGGCCGATTACGTCTCTTCCTAGGACACAGTGGTAGCACTCGCAAGAAAAACTTACGAGACATGTCCACACATGGTTGATTTTCTCTCAGTATTATTTCGTATCGCCAGCGATCAGTTATTGACGCAGTATTATACTTAGTAGTAGGGGGAGCGTGATATGTTCGCATTTGGGCATCAGGCTTATAAAGTATGTGTTTGTGTTCCAACATGCGCAAAGGAAATGATTATGTCCAGTCGTAAGGAAGGTATGGATTGGACGTAGAGTACTGTGATAACATGGGAAGAGTATGTCAAGTCATAAGAATGGTACTGATATTTCTATTTCCAGAGCCACAGCTATCAACAGAGTGTATTTCCGATACTTCGTTCATTATCGAATGTCGTTCAACTGAGACCACGATCGTGACATTTAGTTGTAAGTACAGGGATAAAATAAATATGTGACCGATCTCTTAGGATAAACATTCTACCTGTGCATACTCGGCTTGCAGCGCCAGTGACCTATGTGGTGGTGATTCATATTTCCCATTGACAGTAGGAGCTGTCAGACTGGTCAGACTGGAGATGCCTGTTGGGGTGTAGGAATGTAGGTGAATTAAGCGTGTTGTCCTCTAGACGACCGAATAGCGAACTAATACTTAGTATGTGTTGGATAGCCTTTGTCATTGCGTGGAAATTTGAGAAGATTGAATATGGGGGTGTGTTTGCACTGGATCGTTATTCCCTCCCATGTAATTTATTCGGTTGACTGCTTCTGCACATTTCGCGCCTTTGTTTAGTTGAGAGACGATCGATTGTGGAAGACACATATGCAGGTTCCCTAGACATGAGAAACACTTTAGTTGACCTTGTAAGTTATAGGGATGATTTGGAATCTACTATATCACCGACATCGGTATTCGAGAGTGGAAATACCAGTTTCCTCTATTTGTTTCGAGTTGCCGAGTAAATGTCTTCGCAGACGTGACAAGTTTCTAGTTAGTCAGTGGTTTACAGCACGCCCCACCTAGCTACATCTTCGGGTTTGTAGAAAAATAGTTTCCAGTCTATATCTTGGGAATTATGTTGCGCTAGCGATCGGTAGGATGCTGCCTAGCGCTTGTTATCGAGAAGTACCGAGAAAATTGTATAACATTATGGCAAACGATGCGAAAATACATGTGTTCTTGTAATCCCTGAGTCTGGAGAAGTGTGTAGAAAAGCGAGCAAGCAAGGAAGCATGTTCGGACCAGAAACAGTAACGTGTTTGTGCCGAGGGGAACGAGCCCGAATTTGTAGAACAGTTCTGAGAGCGACTTCGGTCCACTGAGGGTGCTCTGGTCGCACGTTGGGGGTGGACGACTTGTGATATCTAGTGCTGTGTGGATTATATAGGGTACTGTCTGTCTTCGCGGTATATGTACGAATGATGTAAAAGGTATGATTTTGTTTGGCACAGGATACAAATTGTATGTTTACTACATCGACACGGTATGCGGTGATATACAGTATTACTGGGTTGGAGATCGGTTTCGAGCACTAATATTCAAGCTGCTGTCCTCGGTGGGAGAGCAGTATAAATGAGTAAGAGTCTTTCCGTATTTGACGATATATATGGTAGTTTGTAAGATTTAATTGCCAGTGCAAGATGGCGATCTGTGTAAAATAACCGCTGAAAGTCTCGTCTGCAGAAGGAAAAAAGGCAGGCGGTGCTTTGATACTAGCGGCATCAGTAATTCGGCTGGTAAATTCGATAAGAGCCAGTCATAATGCTCGATTCATTCAGATACTTTGTGCTGGGATATACACTACTGGCCATTAAAATTGCTACACCAAGAAGAAATGCTGATGATAAACAGGTATTCATTGGACAAATATACTAGAACTGAGATGTGATTACATTTTCACGCAATTTGGGTGCATGGATCCTGAGAAATCAGTACCCTGAACAGCCACCTCTGGCCGTAAAAACGGCCTTGGTACGCCTGGGCATTGAGTCAAACAAAGCTGGGATGGCGTGTACAGGTACAGCTGCCCATGCAGCTTCAACACGTTGTGTTTTGTGATGAGTTGGTTCTTCCTCGGTGCCAGTGAGGGCAGTGTGTTGGTTATAAGGAGGCCAGTTGAGGGCCTGCAACCAACCTGGTTGCGTCCTAGAAACACTGAACCTACATCTAAGGGTTATGGTTTGTGGTGTGATATCACGAGCAGGACCACACTCGTGGTTATCACCGGCAGCCTGACTGCAAATCTGTGCATCAAACCGGTAATTCTGCCTGATGTGCTGCCAGTCGTGAACAGCATTCCAGTGGGTGTTTACCAACAAGATAACGGTAGCCCACATACCTCTGTTGTAACTCTAGATGCTCGACAGAGTGCAGACATGTTGCGTTAGCCTGCCCGATCACCATATCTGTCTCCAATCGAGCACATATGGGACAGCATCGGGCAACAATTCCAGCGTCATTCACAAATAGCATCAGAAATAGCAGCAACGGTTCCTGTAATCCAGAATGAGATTTTCACTCTGCTGAGGAGTATGCGCTTATATTTAACTTACTGGCAGATTAGAAGTGTGGGCCGGACCGAGACTCAAACTCGGGACCTTTGCCTTTCGCGGGCAACTGGTAGAGCACTTTCCGCGAAAGGCAAAGGTCCCGACTTCCAGTCTCGGTTCGGTCCACAGTTTTAATCTGCCAGGAAGTTTCAGTCCCTGTGTTGTCCGACAAAGAGTAGCAGGTATGGAACTGTATACGACAAACTGGCATCCGACACCTTTATAACACAATGCATGCACGTTTGTATGCTTGCGTTCAACGTTTTGGCGGTAACACCCGTCATTAATGAAACAGCATTTCACATTTGCAGTGGCTTATTCCCACTCACATTGACCCGTGATCTTGCAATGTTGATCACTTAGATATGTTACCTAGACAAATGTATTTCCGAAATTTCAGTTCTCCACATTAGTTATCTTTTGGTGTTGCAACTTTTTTTCCGTCAGCATAGCTACTGTTGTGTCGTGCTCTCAGTCAGTTCTAATAACAATAAAAATAATAATAACAATATGTAGATCCTACAGAAAATATTATAAATAGTGTTGTTACTGTTGTATCGTGCTGTGAAAAAATGGCTCTGAGCACTATGGGACTTAACTTCTGAGGTCATCAGTCCCCTAGAACTTAGAACTACTTAATCCTAACTAACCTGAGGACATCACACACATCCATGCCCGAGGCAGGATTCGAACCTGCGACCGCAGCGGTCGCGCGGTTCCAGACTGTAGCGCCTAGAACCGCACGGCCACTCCGGCCGGCTTATCGTGCTGTGAATCAGTTACTTTATTTGTTACGAAGAGAGTAACGAAACAAATTCTCATCCACTTCGAGAACTATATTTAACTTGGATAAGGCATTTTCAGGAAATTTTTGAGCATATCTGTTTCAGTACTGTAGTCGTAGACAGGGTTGTAGCCTCTCCCCGATGTTATTCAATCTGTATATTGAGCAAGCAGTAAAGGAAACAAAAGAAAAATTCGGAGTAGTTATTAAAATCCATGGAGAAGAAATAAAAACTTTGAGGTTCGCCGATGACATTGTAATTCTGTCAGAGACAGCAAAGGAACTGGAAGAGCAGTTGAACGGAAGGGAGGATATAAGATGAACATCAACAAAAGCAAAACGAGGATAATGGAATGTAGTCGAATTAAGTCGGGTGATGTTGAGGGTATTAGATTAGGAAATGAGACACTTAAAGTAGTAAATGAGTTTTGCTATTTGGGGAGCAAAATAACTGATGATGGTGGAAGTAGAGAGGATATAAAATGTAGACTGGCAATGGCAAGGAAAGCGTTTCTGAAGAAGAGAAATTTGTTAACATCGAGTATAGATTTAAGTGTTAGGAAGTCATTTCTGAAAGTATTTGTATGGAGTGTAGCCATGTATGGAAGTGAAACATGGACGGTAAATAGTTTGGACAAGAAGAGAATAGAAGCTTTCGAAATGTCGTGCTACAGAAGAATGCTGAAGATTAGATGGGTAGATCACATAACTAATGAGGAGGTACTGAATAGGATTGGGGAGAAGAGGAGTTTGTGGCACAACTTGACCAGAAGAAGGGATCGGTTGGTAGGACATGTTCTGAGGCATCAAGGGATCACCAATTTAGTATTGGAGGGCAGCGTGGAGGGTAAAAATCGTAGGGGGAGACCAAGAGATGAATACACTAAGCAGATTCAGAAGGATGTCGGTTGCAGTAGGTACTGGGAGATGAAGAAGCTTGCACAGGATAGAGTAGCATGGAGAGCTGCATCAAACCAGTCTCAGGACTGAAGACCACAACAACAGTCGTAGATGCATAGTACAAAGTCTGTGTTTTGTGGGCGGACAATGTGAGGATGGATGCTGTTCATACATCCGTTTCTCAGGCAGTAATCTCCACCACACTGTGTCACACGTCAATGCTAGTATTTAATAGAAATATAATTATTCGTAACTTGTGTAATCAGTATTACACTCTTACAAAGTAGTGAAGTAATTACTGTTTCAAAAGTAATTTAGTTTCCTTAGCGAAGCACAATCGATACCTTTTGTTCACACACCACAGAAAATTTCATTTTGCCCTCAAGGGATAATTAGTCCCAGATGGGAACCATTGCTCTAGAGAGAACTCCGTGCGTTCGAACTGACGAAACCACGCTTCATTGTCAAGTTTTGACAATCCAAAGAAGATGATCGTCTTAACCAGTCTCCAGTATTTCGGAATCGTATTGCTTCAAAGTAGGCGGTACATGAAATCTGATGTACACAAACATAACAGCGATAAAGTTACAAGTTCATCAAGAGTAGTGACGAGCGTATTGTGACGAGCCAGTTGCTCGGCCACCATTGACCAGATGTTTTCAGTTGGTGAGAGATCTGGAGAATGTGCAGGCCAGGGCAGCAGTCGAACATTTTCTGTATCCAGAAAGGCCCGACTAGGACCTGCAATATGCGGTCGTGTATTATGCTGCTAAAATGTAGGGTTTTGCAGGGATCGAATGAAGGGTAGAGCCACAGGTCGTAACACATCTGAAATGTAATATCCACTCTTCAAAGTGCCATCAATGCGAACAATAGGTGACCGAGACGTGTAACCAATGGCACCCCATACCATCACGACAGGTGATTCGCCAGTATGGCAATGACGAATACACGCTTCCAATGTGCGTTCACCGTGATGTCGTCAAACACGGATGTGACCATCATGATGCTGTAAACAGAACCTGTATTCAACCGAAAAAATGACGTTTTGCCATTCGTGCACCCACGTTCGTCGTTGAGTACACCATCACAGGCGCTCCTGTCTGTGATGCAACGTCAAGGGTAACCGGAGCCATGGTTTCCGAGCTGATAGTCCATGCTGCTGCAAACGTCGTCGAACTGTTCGTGCAGATGGTTGTTGTCTTGCAAACGTCCCCATCTGTTGAGTGAGGGATGGAGATGTGGCTGCATGATCCGTTACAGCCATGCGGATAAGATGCCTGTCATCTCGACTGCTAGTGATACGAGCCCGTTGGGATCTGGCACGGCGTTCCGTATTACCCTCCTGAACCCACTGATTCCATTTTCTGCTAACAATCATTGGATCTCGACCAACGCGAGCAGCAATGTCGCGATACGATAAACCGCAATCGCGATAGGCTACAATCCGACCTTTATCAATGTCGGAAACGTGATGGTACGCATTTATCCTTACACGAGGCATCACAACAACGTTTCACCAGGCGACGCCTGTCGACTGTTGTTTGTGTATGAGAAATCGGTTGGAAACTTTCCTCATGTCAGCACGTTGTAGGTGTCGCCACCGGCGCCAACCTTGTGTGAATGCTCTGAAAAGCTAATCATTTGCATATCACAGCATCTTCTTCCTGTCGGTTAAATTTCGCGTCTATAGCACGTCATCTTCGTGGTGTAGCAATTTTAATGGCCAGTAGTGTAGGAGCCTCTACATAGCGGAGGGGACATTTGTGTGTGTTGAAAGCAGGAAGGGCAACACATGATGGACAGGGTACTCTGTGAGGTCCACGAGGAAGACTGCATTCGACCTTATTCTGCGCTATTTTCGTAAACTGGTTCTGTTAGGGCAAGAATTTCCTTGGATACAATGTGAGACATCAAGAAAGCGAGCATCAACTATATCTGGGACACTATACAATTTCCGCGAGGTCGACTCAGTTCTTATTTTTTACATAGTCATGTGACATCAGTATAAGATTGAGAACCTTCTAAGATGCGCTTGCGATGGTTTTTACCTATGCGCGCACACTTTGCGGCGTTGTGTCAGTCATGCTGAGCAGTTAAGCACGGCTAGACACATCTCTCATGTCGTGCTAGGAACAATGGCCCCTGTGCTACTCTGTCATCAACAGTAAAGGCACATGCTGCCCAGAGGCATCTTGCGTATGAGACCGGCGTGAGCATGCCTTGGAGTTCTGTAAGTCAGTAGAACACTGACTGTATACTCGAAAATAGAAACAACTTTCACCTACAGTGGCATGAGAGTGATGGGTCACACTGGCTTGCGATCAGCAGTGGCTCGCAGCAGAGTTGGCGCCCACGCACCTGGAGTGTCTGCGCACCCGTCTGGTCGCGTCAGCTTTGGTGCCTAGGTGAACACATATTTCGAGACGAATTTCTCAGGTACCAAGTACGAAAGGGATGTCGCCACCTCATGCTTGAGGGCATGTGTGTGTGTGGTTTGACAGCTCATGGCCGCATCACTTCGTGGGGCTGCAGGTAGCGTCCTGTGAGGTCTACTGGACAGGGGGTGGTAGACGGTGCTTGTGCATATTGATTGCATGTCTGTTACATTATTTTGCGAGCAGGCCTGTATGCTGCGCTATGCATTATTTGGATATTTTATGAGTACTGAGCGTGTCTACACATCAGTGTACTGCATTATTTAGGAGGAGTCTGCATGTCTGTACTGAAATTATTTCGGTAAATTAGGAGTTGTTCGAGTATCTACAGAACATTATTTAGGAGTAGTTTACATGTCCGAGGGATGTGCGGCGTAACCCAAACCTATGTTTTGTATCAGTGTGATAAATATACTCCATCCCTAAATAAATTGCTCCAAAATAAATGAAGTACACTCCTTCCTTACTCTCTCCAGCAGCCCAGCGCAGTCTGAGTCATTTCTGCACCATTTTCCCCCTCCAGACCACCATCTTGGATTAACTCACAGGAGGGATGACGGCACCCTCTGGTTGCAGTATTGTGTACTAGGTCAGTTGGAGTCAGTGGTGGAGACACTGCCTGCAAAATAAAAACTTATGCCCAGCACAGGCAGGGTCGTTTTCCCACCTTTCCCCCCACCATCCTGGATTATGTCACGAAACGACGACAGCGCTCTCTGGTGGTGGTACTATGTACTAGATAGTTGGAGTGCGGACCTCGTGGCGAAAACATTGGATGACCGTGATGGCTCTAATTGTTTAAATAAAGACTGGTGCATGATTTCGACAGTTGACGATTAGCAAGCATGTTTGGAGAGTGTTTTAGATGGATTATCATTTTGACAATTTACAAGTTGTTTGGCTCTCTGGACGTAAATGTATTGCATTATTTAAGAGTGGTTTGCATGTCTGTAGGCTGTGCAAGGCATTATTTTGACAGTTCACAATTAGCAAGCACGTCTGTATAGCAAATGGCTCAAATGGCTCTAAGCACTATGGGGCTTAACATCTGAGGTTATCAGTCCCCTAGACTTAGAACTACTTAAACCTAACTAACCTAAGTACATCACACACATCCATGCCCGAGGCAGGTTTCGAACCTGCGACCATAGCGGTTGTGTGGCTGTGGACTGAAGCTCCTAGAACCGCTCGACCTCTGCGGCTGGCGTGTGTAGAGCATTATACATGAGTTATTTAGGAGTAGTTTGCAAGTCTGTATGCTGTGTGGCATGTTAGAGTGTGTGTTATGTATCACTGTAGTAAATATACGCCATCCCTAAATAAATTGTTCCAAAATAAATAAGGACACTCCTTCCTCTCTCCAGCAGCCCAGTACAGGCTGAGTCCTTTTCCCACCAATCCCTAGGAAGAGGTAGCGGTCGGATGACTTAGGTTAGTCCAAATGCCCTTTCTTTCCTGTCATTTTCTTAGGTTAGTAGAGACAGTCCAATTGACCTTTCCTTACCACCAAAATTCAAACTTGGCACCAGTTCCTAGGAAGAGGTTGCGGTCGGATGACTTAGGTTAGTGGAGGTACCCCAAGTGACCTATCTTCCAGCGATTTTCTTAGGTTAGTATAGATAACCATAGTGTGATGCATTATCCTGTTGGAATTTGAACTTCCCGACATTTTTCTGCGGGAGGGGAAGGGAGGGGGGTTAGGTTAGTGGAGGTAGCCCAATTGACCTTCTTCCCACCAAAATTCAAACTTCCCACCAAAATCCCCCATCTTGGATGACATCATGACTGCCATACCCTGTTGCCAAGTCTACACGCCACCATCTCAGATGACTTCATCACCGCCATCTTGGATACATCTGGCAACAATGCAGAGTGGGCCAGAAGTGGCCTTGCCCCAATACTGTCGAGGACGTCATGCACCTGCATTGCTGTAGGTTTGTTGGGAATCCCATTGTTCTAGCGTTTGGAGTCCTTATTACAAAGGTCCTCTAACAGGCTGGAAAAATGACTGCCGCAATATTGCTCCAGTCAGGAAACGGACGACTGTGGGGAGTGGACCTTCATCATCAGAAAAGTGAGAATTCATGGAGAGCACCAATGGTCACAGATTTGTTTGTCCTGTGCGCGAGTGTCAGAGGTGAAACGGCAGATGAAAACTATCCCAGTGAAGCCTCCTTACAAAATTTCCAGAACTACACTACTGGCCATTAAAACTGCTACACCAAGAAGAAATGCAGATGATAAACGGGTATTCATTGGACAAATATATTATACTAGAACTGACATGTGATTACATTATCTCGCAATTTGGTTGCATGGATCCTGAGAAATCAGTACCCTGAACAACCACCTCTGGCCGTAAAAACGGCCTTGATACGACTGGGCGTTGAGTCAAACAGAGCTTGGATGACGTGTACAGGTACAGCTGCCCATGCAGCTTCAACACGATAGCACAGTTCATCAAGACTAGTGACTGGCGTATTGTGACTAGCCAGTTTCTCGGCCACCGTTGACCAGACGTTTTCAATTGGTGAGAGATCTGGAGAATGTGCTGGCCAGGGCAGCAGTCAACATTTTCTGTATCCAGAAAGGCGTGCAACATGCGGTCGTGCACTATACTGCTGAAATGTAGGGTTTTGCAGGGATCGAATGAAGGGTAGAGCCACGGGTCGTAACACATCTGAAATGTAATGTCCACTCTTCAAAGTGCCGTCAATGCGAACAAGAGGTGACCGATACGTGTAACCAGTGGCACCCCATACCATCATGCCAGGTGATACGCCAGTATGGCGATGACGAATACACGCTTCCAATGTGCGTTCACCGCGATGTCGTCAAACACGGATGCGACCATCATGATGCTGTAAACAGAACCTGTATTCATCCGAAAAAATAACGTTTTGCCATTCGTGCACCCACGTTCGTCGTTGAGTGCACCATCGCAGGCGCTCCTGTCTGTGATGCAGCGTCAGGGGTAACTGGAGCCATGGTCTCCGAGCTCATAGTCCATGCTGCTGCAAACGTCGTCGAACTGTTCGTGCAGATGGTTGTTGTCTTGCAAACGTCCCCATCTGTTGAGTGAGGGATGGAGATGTGGCTGCATGATCCGTTACAGCCATGCGGATAAGATGCCTGTCATCTCGACTTCTAATGATACGAGGCCGTTGGGATCTGGCACGGCGTTCCGTATTACCTTCCTGAACCCACTGATTCCATTTTCTGCTAACAGTCATTGGATCTCGACCAACGCGAGCAGCAATGTCGCGATACGATAAACCGCAATCGCGATAGGCTACGATTCGACCTTTATCAATGTCGGAAACGTGATGGTACGCATTTATCCTTACACGAGGCATCACAACAACGTTTCACCAGGCAACGCCGGCCAACTGCTGTTTGTGTATGAGAAATCGGTTGGAAACTTTCCTCATGCCAGCACGTTGTAGGTGCCGCCACCGGCGCCAACCTTGTGTGAATGCTCTGAAAAGCTAATCATCTGCATATCACAGCATCTTCTTCCTGTCGGTTAAATTTCGCGTCTATAGCATGTCATCTTCGTGGTGTAGCAATTTTAATGGCCAGTAGTGTAGCTTTAAACGATGAAACTAGTATTATACTGGAACTCCCTACATAACCGAATACTCAGTTCACCAGAAGTACTCCCGTTCTTGCCACCACACTTCACTAATTCCCGGTATAGTGAAACAGCGACGCGGTAGGAAAAACCTCCGACTCATACAGTGTGAAAATCAATAAAACCGACAAACTGCAGGGACGGATTCCTGACAGGAAACGGAGGAAAAAAAGTCCTACGAAGATGTGTCTGGAAATGGACAGTACGCGTCCAACGACAACAAAACGTCCCGGAACACAGTACAGAGCTACATCGCATCCATGTCACAACAGATGTTCAAAGTAGCCTCCATGGGATGCAATGCACTCGTTCACGCGTCGCATCATGGATTGCCGCTCTTTTTGCACTTCCAGCCTCTCTCCAAATAGCATCACGGACGTCGTGAACACACTACTGAAGGGTCTGCACATCAGGAACTGGTTCACCATACACAGTGCTTTTTAGATGCCCCAGAGGTAAAAATCCAGGGTGCTTAACTCTGATAATCTAGCAGGGTACGCTACAGGGCGTCCGTGTCCTGTCCATTGTTCTGGAAAGATGTTGAGACGTCGGCGAACTATACTGCGGAAGTGGGGTGGTGCTCCATCATGCAGAAACCACTTAACCTGTCGTATTGGCAAAGGTACAGACTCAAGCAGCGCCAAGCGGAGTATTCCACAGGAAGTCCAGGTTCGTTCCTCTGTCGAGGTGTTGTGGAATAATAACCGGTCCAAGCATGTGACCGACAAGAATCCCCGGCCACACATTGATGCTGAACCAATGTTGATGCGATGCCTTTACCACTGCCCAAGGATTGTCTGTAGCCCATAGATGACGATTACGCAGACTGATGATTTTAGTTCCGGTAAAGATTGCTTCGTCGGCAAAGACGACTGATGACAGAAATACATCTACATCCACATCTACATGGATACTCTGCAAATCACATTTAAGTGCCTGGCAGAGGGTTCATCGAACCACCTCCACAATTCTCTATTATTCAAATCTCATATAGCACGCGGAAAGAATGAACACCTATATCTTTCCGTACGAGCTCTGATTTCTCTTATTTTATTGTGGTGATCGTTCCTCCCTATGTAGGTCGGTATCAACAAAATATTTTCGCATTCGGAGGAGAAAGTTGGTGATAGAAATTCCGTGAGAAGATTCCGTCGCAACGAATAACGCCTTTATTTTAATGATTTCCAACACAAATCCTGTATCATTTCTATGAGACTCTCTTCCATATTTCGAGATAATACAAAACGTGCTGCCTTTCTTTGAACTTTTTCGATGTACTCAGTCAGTCCTATCTGAAAATGGCTCTGAGCACTATGGGACTCAACTGCTGTGGTCATCAGTCCCCTAGAACTTAGAACTACTTAAACCTAACTAACCTAAGGACATCACACACATCCATGCCCGAGGCAGGATTCGAACCTGCGACCGTAGCAGTCGCACGGTTCCGGACTGCGCGCCTAGAACCGCGAGACCACCGCGGCCGGCTCCTATCTGATAAGGATCCCATACCGCACAGCAATATTCTAAGAGGACAGACAAGCGTAGTGTAGGCAGTCTCCTTAGTAGGTCTGTTACATTTTTTAAGTGTCCTGCCAATAAAACGCAGTCTTTGGTTAGCCTTCCCCACTACATTTTCTATGTGTTCCTTCCAATTTAAGTTGTTCGTAATTGTAATACCTAGGCATTTAGTTGATTTACGGCTTTTAGATTATATTGATTTATCGTGTAACCGAAGTTTAACGAGTTCCTTTTAGCACTCATGTAAATGACCTCACACTTTTCGTTATTTAGGGTCAACTACCACTTTTCTCGCCATTCCGATATTTCTTCTAAATCGTTTTGCAGTTTGTTTTGATCTTCTGACGACTTTATTGGTCGATAAACGGCAGCGTCATCTCCAAACAACCGAAGACGGCTGCTCAGATTGTCCCCCAAATCGTTTATATAGATAAAGAACAGCAAAGGGCCTATAAGACTACCATGGGGAACGCCAGAAAACACTTCTGTTTTACTCGATGACTTTCCGTCAATTATTACGAACTGTGACCTCTCTGACAGGAAATCACAAATCCAGTCACATAACTGAGACGATTCCATAAGCACGCAAATTCACTACGAGCCGATTGTGGTACAGTGTCAAAAGTCTTCCGGAAATCCAGAAATACGGAATCTATCTGAAATCCCTTGTCAATAGCACTCTACACTTCATGTGAATAAAGAGCTAGTTGTGTTATACAGGCACAATGTTTTCTAAACCCATGTTGACTGTGTGTCAATAGACAGTTATCTTCGAGGTAATTCATAATGTTTGAACACAATATAAGTTCTTAAATCCTGCTGCATATCGACGTTAACGATATGGGCCTGCAATTTAGTGGATTACTCCTACTACCTTTCTTGAATACTGGTGTGACCTGTGCAACTTTGCAGTCTTTGGGGACGGATCTTTCGTCGAGCGAACAGTTACCATAATTGTGATGGTCTGGTGCAAAACCCATCGGCAAAATCCTTCTCATAGAGGGAAATATGCTGTTGATAGTCCCTGTACTCCTTCCAGGTGATAGGGTCACGCAGGATACGCATAATCGCACTTTGGGTCATATTGTTATTGTTCGTCACAATATTCTGTAGAATCCGGTCCTCCAAATCCGGTGTATGCGCAGTTCGTCTGTCTGAAAGGGCCCATGATCACACAAACGCCCAGAAAGGGTTTGAAATATTGTGTGATGTCGTTGGTGTCTGTGAGAGTACTTGTTCTGGTATAGCTTGAATTGCCCCCTCTGTTTATTGATTGGACAGCAACTGAATTGCTATTTATTTATTTAATGGGATAATAATAATTATTAAAAGGTGGCAATTTTATTTAAGCACTTTTTTACTCTTTCGATTGTTGCGAGTCAGCGATAGTGCAATGCTGCTCGCTTTGGAGAATACACATTTTATAAGAATTATCTGGTCCAGGAAACACTTTTGCGATCACGGTTGCGATTTAGACGGTATTCGCGTAATTGTACTGATTAAAAGTTATCGTTTCCGAAAGACGCAGGTTCGATTAAAGCTGTGTGCACTTTCGCGCGTATAATGAAAATATTCAGAACACGTCGCGTAACAAAAAGAAACATGCGAATCACAACCGTGATCAAACGAAGAAAATATATGATAACATAAATGTTCTTCGCTGTTATTCAGGACAGGCTCAGATTAGACCTTGCAATTTTTAGTTATAGAAAATGACAAGACATTACACTTGGGAGATATCTGTTTTGAATAAATTGTATTTACCTTACTCTCTCTCTCCTTTTTACAGCCTTTATACCTTCACATCGATTAAGGAACTTTTCCTTCCCTACCGACCAGTACGAGAACAAAATTCAGACCCAACAAAATGTCTTACATCGAATTATTACATGCTTAACCCTTAACAATCATATATAGTTTCTTAGTACAAACAATGCTAATTTATTCCGTGCACTAGAAAGTCTTTGATACACTGAGCACAAAAATGAAAATAATAAAATTATAATTACATTTTTAATATCATGAATACTTCTTTAAATCATGAAAATAAGGTTTGACATCGTCGTAATATTAATTTTCATCGTTGTAGCACTACATTGCCCCCTTTGGATGTACAGTCACACTTGTTTGACTGGACATCCAAGCAGGCTTATTTTCCTTGTCTGTTCTGTTTAAAGTTCACTGTGTTCTTTCACTTGGAAGCATGTGCTTTGTTTACTTTTAAGTCCCAGGGATTTTGAGTTACGCTCCCCCATTCGGGCAAAGGCCAATGGGGAAAACCCCGGAAAAAAACCACGGCGGAGCGAGCACATCTTCCATACCCTCTTTTTTAATTTTCAACATTTGAATATTCACTTCGTATGACATTTAACAATGGTACAATTTCGTGATAGTGCTGCTGGTGACGACGGCTGGCGACTTGGTGTACTGCAACACCGATGTCTCGCCCCATCAGGTAAGTCTGCGATGGACTGCGATGACGTGGCAGGGTGCGGCAAGGGATGACGGATGATGTCGCTGCAGTATTCTGCCCTCGCCGACACGTGTGCTCAGCATCCCAGCATACAGTCACATGAAATTCAAACAGCAGTACAGTTCCTTAAATTAACATCTAAATTACATCATATTTCACGCACTCTTTCACTCAACAAGAAGAATGTTTTTTTTTTTTTTGTGAGGTGTTTGACTGTTAATGATATAGTCAGTAGCAGTTCCCAACACTGTTACGACTCAGCACTGTTGCTGACTGATCGATAAAAACACTTGCTCTTGAGTTTTAGTTTGCCTGGAATGTTGCGTCCACGCATGTGGTCCCAATAACACTCTGAATATTTGGCATTACTAAACACTCGTAGCACAAAATTTGAAAACGAAATCATGGTAACACGACGCACTCATTGAGCGTCCACTTTTGTGTTAAATTCCTCTTTCGCCAGTGAAATAAAGTTCGTACGCGTAGAGGATAACGTTCACAGGAAGTCTTTGTTCATAGGTCATCTGTGACATGTTCACTCCACCACATAATCACTTGATCACAGTTATCAAGTCTGACAAGGTAAAGTCCTTGTACTACCCACAAGAATGTCTTTACACAGTCTAGTTACTTAATGATAAATAACTGAATGATTGTACATATCAAATGAAGTACATAATTGTAGTCATTTACAATATAAAAGCAAATCCTAAGTCATATATTTTCTCGAAAGGGTGCTCCTGGACTTACAAAGAATTGTGCAGTGATAAACACAAGTCTGTATATGTTTGTCTGTGTAATGATCTGTTCAGTCATGGACAACATCTTGTTCGACCTGGTTTATAGCTCATGTAAGTCCGAGCACTAACTTACGGTGGAAGATTTGTTAAACCTATACGTAACTCGCGTAAACTTTACATGTTGTAAGTGTATCCTGTACACTGAAAGAAAAGAAAGAACATAACCTGCTCGCCATAGTGAGTTCAAAATAGTTAACAATCAACAAAATGAAACGTTTATTTTCTAAAGTCACTATATCCTACTGTTGTGTGAAATATGCAGTTCTGTTCACTGTTCGTAGTTTCACACGCATAAGTTCCTGAAAGTTTACTAAATCTCAACAACTTTGTGTTATGTTTGATTAAGTGTCTTAGGGTGGAATCATCTTGAAGCAATTCTTCTTCTCCTTGCTGCAGCTCGGCGTCCTCTTCTCCGTCGAACTGGAGCTAAAATTTTCTTACAACTAATTGGTATTCTGAGAGTCTTGTTACTGCTTCCCTTTTCGCGCTGGGTATTGAGTACGTTTGATGACAGTAAATTTCATGGGGAAACACTTGCATGTCGTACACGTAACCTTTAATGAGTCCAGGTATTTTCAAAAATACTTTACGATAATTAGTAAGTGTGTCTAATAATTGCTTTTGTTGCAGACTGTCAAGACCACAGGATTGTTGTACTTTTTATACTATTTCAGAGAGATGGATATTCTCCTCGTCCTTCACATCTTCCATGACCGGGAATGTACTGCAATTGAAACTATCTTGAAGCCGCCATAAATGTGCGCGAATCGGTTCTATCTCTAAAATTTGACAATATTTGCCATGCAATTCTTTGGTATTTACCAAGTCAAACCTGACTCTCGTGTCACCGAAACATATGCTGCATTCACCCTTTGCGAGATCGATTATAGTTTCCGTCTCTCGCAAAATATCTAATCCGCGGAGACAGTTCACGGCTAAATTCTTTACAATAAGGAAGGTTCACTCTCTGGCTCCCATTCCAAAATTAATACAAATCCGTGTCTGTTCCCGAACTAGTTGGGCTTACTGACTAATGGCTCCTGTAACTCGACAATTAGTGACTAGTAAAACCGGAATCTTTCTAATCTTCTTTAAGTGAAGAAAGAACGATTCATTCAGCACAGAAACAGATGCTCCAGTATCTAAAATCACCGTCGTTTGAATACCATAAATATCACAAACTATAGCTGCTTGTACAACTTCCAGTTCAAACAAATTACACTTCTTTCGAAAATCTTGACATAATTCCTCTCGTATATCGACTCCGTCATTATATCTTAACATCTGTATAGTTGAACTACGTTGCTGAGCAACATCAACAGAATTATTCCTACACACTGCATCTTTTGCGTCGTTCGACCCGATCGCTGCTGATTCTATGCGACACACATTCTCATTGTTACTACAGCTGGTTGTCTGCACGCTTGGTTGCTCGTTATTACTAACATCATTCATGCAAGTGCCCCCTAGACACCCTGCGACTGACACACGGGAGCAGAATGTCGTTGCATCTAGTTTGACTGACTGGTACTGGTTGATGGTTGCGGTTCACTTGCCTCAATGATCTTGATATTTTGATTCGGTGGTTGCCATGGCTGCGCATTCATATGATGCTGTATGTTATTTGACATATTTGTATTGTACGGGGGTTGTACATGATTGTTGTTGTGATATTGCGGTGGCCTAGGCTGCTGCCATTGCTGTTGTGCATAATTCTGTGTTGACCAGTTATGTGGTGGTTGCATGTTTTGCTGATTATTTGAAAAATTACCGTTATTGTAATTGTCGTTAGCTCTAAAATCTCGTTTCCGTTTCTTTGAAAAGTTTCCGTTATTGTTTTGTCCACTATTGTTCTGTGGATGATAATTGTGATTCGGTGTATTACTGTACTGTCCATTTGTGTTCATATTGTGGTTCTGCCCTCCTGAATAATTCGGACTATTCCAATGATTTTGATTCCCATAGTAGGTGTTTCTATTACTATTGTTCTTGTGGTTTCGCCCGTTGCCATTACCATTACCATTATTCGACGAATTATTCCCATAATGGTGTCTGTCCTCTTCGATAACCAAATCTAAAGAGTCCAGTACAGATAGAAAATGTTCCACGTTGTCTTCAGGAATGTGAAACAATTTCTCCTTTAGATCACGCGGTAACTTCTCCTTTAATATCTTTCAAACATCACACTCAGGAATTGGTGTGGATAAATATTTCACTTTGTCCAGATACTTTTCGAAATATTTCCGCAAAGTACCGCCTTTTCTATTAAATGGCTCAGGACTATAAACTTCTTTTCTTAATCGTTCTTTTACCCCACGCGACCAATACTTGTTTAGAAAAGCTTGTTCAAATTCATCGAAGGAGCTGCATTGTTCAGCTTTCTGTGTCGCGAACAACGCTGGCTCACCTTGAATATGGGTAATGGTAAAGGCAATTTTCTCCCTTTCGTTCCAACTTTTTGGCTTTATTCCGCGGATCCCTTTGATAAACGCAATTGGATGGGGTCCGTTCTTATCATTGGTAAACTTATGAAACTGTGAATTCTTCACTAAAGCATCCTGAGTCACCAATGATTGTGTATGGTCCTGATAAACGGATGTTACTCCACGTGTTGGATTGAAATTATTGCCCGTCTGCCCCCAACTTTCAGTTAAAGGCGTTTCATAATGATCAGGGTGTGTTTATGTGATACTAACACACTCCGGTGAACTAAAAAAAATGGCTCCGAGCACTATAGGACTTAACATCTGTGGTCATCAGTCCCCTAGAACTTAGAACTACTTAAACCTAACTAACCTAAGAACATCACACACATCCATGCCCGAGGCAGGATCCGAACCTGCGACCGTAGCGGTCACGCGTTTCCAACTCCGGTGAACTGTTATGAGATGTTTGCATACGTGTTTCATTAAGCACTTTCTGCATGTTTTGTAATTGAGTCTGGAGTTCATGAATCTTTGTGTTGTTTTCATGTATCAGTTGTGTTCCTGCTCGTTGTAACATCACAGGTAGTTCCTTCTGTGTAACAGTACTAATTTGTTTGTCTTTGTCATTTAGCCATGTGTTGAATGTGGTCACAACGCGTTCTTCTTGTTCTTTGCATTTTTGTTCTATTACGTTTTGATTATCAACCGTAAGGTTTTCTATACGTGTACTTATGTTGCGTATTTCTGCTTCCAAAGAAGTGTGTGTTTGTTGTAATTTGTCCACATCCTGGGTTACTTGCTTTACATTCTGTGGTAAGTCACGGTATGTTTGTTGCATACTTGAAATGTTGTTCTGTATAGCAGACAACTGGGCATCTATTTGCTGTCGCATACTGGCGATCGTGTTCTTTTAACCGGTTTTCAAGCTTTTGATCTATCTCTTTTGAGAACTGTGAAAAGCTTAACTGCGTACGCTCGTCTAATTGACTGATGCGTTCATCCAAGGTGCTAATCCGTTCATCTACTCTGCTAATATTATTATTAATCTCAGTTGCAAGCTGTTTAGCAGTTTCTTGTTCGCGCTGTATCTGTCATTGTTCCTGTATTTTAAACATTTGTTCCATTTTCATCATTAAGAGAGAAAATTGATCCATTACTGTTTGTGTTGGCTCTACCGGTGGTAAATCGACTGCAACTGGTGTTTCTTGTGGTTCTGCTTCAGTATGCACTTGAACTACCTTCTGTATTCTGCCTGAGTGTTCTACAGCAGATGGATCACTGACTTTAATATTGGTGTTCCGTTCTGTATTCCTTTGTCTGATCTGAAAAAATATTATCAATTTCTAAATCACTAGTTATTCCTTCCTCCTCTGAATGTTCTACAGTTACTTCCTGCTGTGTAGCTTTTCTTACACGTCGCACTGTTTTCACCATGTTTGCAAACGTTTGGGTGCAAGTCTAATCGGGAAAACGTCACACGCAACACATCAATTATTCCGTCACACAAAACATAAAATAATTACTACACTGCACCAGATTGGAATCAGTACTATAAATGTTCGCTTTCGTTTGATTAAAATTCAGTTCCAATCTCGTTCAGTTAACCTCTACTGAAAACACTTGATGCTGTATTTTACTGATCCTTCTCGCAGTTATTTAAATATAGTTGACTCTTATAGCTTCCTAAGAGGACGCACACTTGCAAAAGTAAATTTTTCTTTGATTTCGTTTTTTTTTTTTTTTTTTTTTTTTTATAGGAAGATACAGCACCAGGTTAAAGAAAATGTTGTTCCTACCTTACGCAGCGCTTCGTTCTGTTGCCGCTGGGATGGAATGGTACAGCAAAAGTATCGTGCTTAGGGACGTCGTAGATTTCCGCTCATTACAGCATGAAACAAATAGTAAAAACACACATTAGCACACACATATAAGCTAGTCCTGTCATTAGGTTGCCACTGAATTGCTATTTATCTATTTAATGGGATAATAATAATTATGAAAAGGTGGCAATTTTACTTAAGCACTTTTTTACTCTTTCGATTGTTGCGAGTCAGCGATAGTGCAATGCTGCTCGCTTTGGAGAATACACATTTTATAAGAATTATCTGGTCCAGGAAACACTTTTGCGATCACGGTTGCGATTTAGACGGTATTCGCGTAATTGTACTGATTAAAAGTTATCGTTTCCGAAAGACGCAGGTTCGATTAAAGCTGTGTGCACTTTTGCGCGTATAATGAAAATATTCAGAACACGTCGCGTAACAAAAAGAAACATGCGAATCACAACCGTGATCAAACGAAGAAAATATATGATAACATAAATGTTCTTCGCTGTTATTCAGGCCAGGCTCAGATTAGATCTTGCAATTTTTAGTTATAGAAAATGACAAGACATTACACTTGGAAGATATTTGTTTTGAATAAATTGTATTTACCTTACTCTCTCTCCTTTTTACAGCCTTTATACCTTCACATCGATTAAGGAACTTTTATTTCTCTACCGACCAGTACGAGAACAAAATTCAGACCCAACAAAATGTCTTACATCGCATTATTACATGCTTAACCCTTAACAATCATTTATAGTTTCTTAGTACAAACAATGCTAATTTATTCAGTGCACTAGAAAGTCTTTGATACACTGAGCACAAAAATGAAAATAATAAAATTATAATTACATTTTTAATATCATGAATACTTCTTTAAATCATGAAAATAAGGTTTGACATCGTCGTAATATTAATTTTCATCGTTGTAGCACTACAAGCTGTGCTGCCTCTCGACTGTTTCTGTGGTGTCACCGCTAGACACCACACTTGCTAGGTGGTAACTTAAATCGGCCGCGGTCCTGTAGTACATGTCGGACCCGCGTGTCGCCACTGTGTATTCGCAAACGTAGCGCCACCACAGGGCAGGTCACAAGACACGGACATGACCTCGCCCCAGTTGTACGGACGACATAGCTTGCGACTAGACCTATCAAGTATTCCTCTCATTTGCCGAGAGACAGATTAAATAGCCTTCAGCTAGTCCATCGCTACTACCTAGCAAGGCGCCATGTGTATAATTGCTAATTGCTTACTACTATGCAAGAGATGTATTTCAACAAGAACAAGACTACATTAAAGTTAAGTATATTAAAATCTCTCTTCTTTTCTTTATAGTTTTCATCCAGTCTCCTGTTTCAGAATTTACGCCCGTCTGCGTTAGTTTCGCGTGCACCTAGCCACTCCTTGTGTCGAGACCTTAGGGAATCGACACAACAGTTTCCATCCGCTTGGCCGTGCACAACCACCATCTCGGCTTGTTCCCGACATGAATGCCGGTCCATTCTGCTATTTACAGTATGCAGCGTCAATCATACAGCCTGCAACACGCAAGTAAAACACGGCGCGTGGTCCCGGGAACTTTCATTGGTCGTGCCATCTACAGTGGCAACGGTGCATTTCTGAACACATGTTCGTAGGACCCTTCGTCCTCAAGTCGAGGGAAAGCTTTATGCACTCAACCTTTTATAGTGAAAGTGATATCTGTATCGAAAGTGCAAAGCTTCCAGTTAGCAGTAGTTTCATTTCATCCGATACAGAGTGACCGCTTTAAACAGAACGCATAGGAAACAAAAAGGGTCTGTGGAAATGTTAGCGGCAAAAAGGCGAGGGAGGCAGCAGCGTGGGCGCCGGACTAGTTTATGGCGGCGAGGGAAGAAGTTTCCCAGGGAGCGGGGCGCTGTTTACTGCGACAGATAAAGCGAAAACAAGTGAGGGGCGACGCCCCCCAAACGCTCTGGTCCACCCAGTGCGTGTACGGACTGCTGGAGCGGCCCACTGTAAAACCAGTGACGCCGTTACAAATAATTACGTGTGCCCATACAGTTTCAGTACATCTTCCGACTGATTATGGGAAGAGAACTGTTGCTAAATGTTTATGTAGTAGAGATGACACGTTCAGCTGTATTTACAGACCTCGTTTTATTTGCAGTCTATTTCTATGTTACATACACCATCTTCGAGCCTGTCTGTGACACCAGATGAACATGTGGACACTGGGTAATCATCATTAGACAAGAGTGGTTTGATAAATCTGGTAAAAAAAATGCAAGAAAAAGTGTTCCGCAAACAACTCACGTTACTTCTTGATATAGTTTGTTTTGAGGGTCAAGCGATCCTCTGTCTTTTATGTGCCATAGGAAAAATAGATTCTATCAAATAATACAAAATACTCGTTGACTTCAACTATCACTTGCTCGTTTAATGAAAATTTCTTCCGAGCAAGCCAAAGTTTCAAGTTGGGGAATAGGAAGAAGTCACTTGGAGCTAAGTCTGGTGCAGAGGGTGGACAAATTCAAAGCCCATTTCATGCACTTTCACAATTGTTATCGCTGATATGTGAGATAGTGCATTACCCTGGTGAAAGAGTACTTTATTGTGTACATAACTTGCCCTTTTTTCAGCCAGTGCATGTTTCAAACTATCCAACAATTGAATGAAGCGTAATAGGGCGCAATTATGGATCTGACTTTAGCCAAGTCAGGATTATTCCTTGGGACTTTAAGAAAAAAAAAAAAAAGTGGCCACGTCTTCCCAACTGACGAAATGGTCTTCGTCTTCTTCTGTGCACTTTCACCAGCCTTTGTCCATTTGGAATGTGATTTTGACCGGTTTGTGACGATGGATACAGATTTAATGAAATGTCATGCGGACTGCGATTAAACATTGCCAGACATTGTGTTGAAATGTTGTGCCGGATGCGCTTTTGGTCGAGTGCGAGGATTCGCGGCTTCCACCTCGCTCCCACCTTCTTCATAGGCATTTCCCCGTGCAGGATATTGTGCTCAGCAGTCTCACGAATATTTATTCGGTGGTTTTGCACGATTGTATCACGGATTTTGTTGAGGCTGTTGTCTTCACTTGTCTCATCGATGCCTTTCATCCTGCCAGTTTTTCACTGCGGAGTTCTTGTAGTTGACTTCTTAATGCTGCAACTAGCTTTTTTAGCTCGTTAATTTCACTGAGTTTCACCGTTAACACACAGCAATAATCGTTGCAGTGATCACAATGATGAACTACTCGCGAATTTGCATTTGTAACAGATCTGCTTCTTGATTTTGGCCTAGTCACAATTTGTCTGTATTTTTAGATTCACATAACAACGATAGCACGTTCCAGGTAGCTTCAAAGTATCTTTTTACCGAGTCACTGCACAAAACTCTTTCGTTTTCGACATAATTTACAGACCGAGAATTTCGCGAACCTTTTATTTCCGCCATCTTGTCTTCTGACCTTTCCGTCATCTTGTCCTCAAACGACAGGAGATGAGGTGTTGGCAAAAATAATGTTGTGAGAGCGGATGGTGAGCTATACTTGGACGGTTGAGTCACTGGAGCACTTGCTCGCGAAAGGCAAATGTCCCAGGATTCAGCCCTAGTCGGAACACAGTTTTAATCTGACAATAAGTTTCAAATGAGCCCACACTTCGCAGAGTGAAAATTCATTCAGGAAAAAATAAGACCTATAAATACAGCTGATGGGTCATCCACTCTGCATAAAGATATCTGTACAATCATTCATGCTTTCGCAGCCGTCATTTGTGGAATTCACCTGGTAGTTGATTCTAGGACACATTAGACTCCGTCCAATAACGTCTCACTGATTGCCGCTTGCATTCTCAAGGATTTCGAAACTCTATAGCAACTAATATTTATTTACACTGTGAGAGGAAACAAATAGCTTGTGTAATTAACATTGGTATCGAGATAGGATTTATAAGTTATGTATATGTCATCTAGCGATGTATAAAGGGACGGATGATTTGATCGTGATGCATTATGGTACAGCAGATGCGTGGCAGTATTGCTGGACTCAATAAGCTGGCTTTGTGTGTAGGACGTCAGGAAAAGCTCTCATGCTGAGAAGGCCGATTTCTACAAGCGTGGGAACAGCTCTCTCAAACATCAGAAAGTCATACACGATATGCAAGGACCGGAAGTCATAAAAGAGTGCGAACGTAGACATTGTGGGTGTAGGAAACTTTCTAAAACACCAGTACCGACGTACGCTCGAGGCTAGGGAAGACGTACAACTCTTTGACCGCTGTTAGAGATTTCTATTGACCTGGGACTTATGATGCGCTCGATGTCTGTCTAAGTAATGATAAATTATTCTCATTCTTCGGTCGTAGTAGGTTTAAATCTGTTGAATGCGTATAAATAAAACTTTAATTAACTCACTGTGTTATTCGAAACAATGTTGCTTTTGATTGACTTTTCTAAATTATACGTAATCTGATTTAGGACGCAAAACTATTTTTAGATCGGCGGTCATAAATCTGGGCAATGTCCCATGCATGTTCGTCCGTCAAGATTCGTTACATTATGTAAACACAAAAGAAACACTACCGCAACTATTACTCTTGTAATCTTTCTGAAGTAATAAAATAGCGGTGATTTGTTATTAGGCTGCTACGTAATAACATTCTAGGCATGTATACACCGTTACAGATACACTGAATAAAAATCATTAAAATCTCTGCAATATTTGCATATTTAGAAAATCACTACTGATCATTAGAAGAACTCGGCTCCCTTGGCTGTATGTAATAAAAATCTTGTTATGCGCCGTAATGACAGACAACAATGAAATTAATATAAACACACTTATTGCCCTGATATTGGGTTTAGGATACTATTTCTATGTAAGTGAAACGCTTTTATGATTGTTGTTGTTGTTGTTGTGGTCTTCAGTCCAGAGACTGGTTTGATGCAGCTCTCCATGCTACTCTATCCTGTGCAAGCTTCTTCATCTCCCAGTACCTACTGAACCTACATCCTTCTGAATCTGTTTAGTGTATTCATCTCTTGGTGTCCCTCTACGACTTTTACCCTTCACGCTGCCCTCCAGTACTATATTGGTGATCCATTGATGCCTCAGAATATGTCCTACCAAGCGATCCCTTCTTCTAGTCAAGTTGTGCCACAAATTTCTCTTCTCCCCAATTCTGTTCAATACCTCCTCATTAGATATGTGATCTACCCATCTAATCTTCAGCATTCTTCTGTAGCACCACATTTCGAAAGCTTCTATTCTCTTCTTGTCCAAACTATTTATCGTCCTCATTTCACTTCCATACATGGCTACACTCTATACAAATACTTTCAGAAACGACTTCCTGACACTTAAATCTATACTCGATGTTAACAATTTCTCTTCTTCAGAAACGCTTTCCTCGCCATTGCCAGTCTACATTTTATATCCTCTCTACTTCGACCATAATCAGTTATTTTGCTCCCCAAATAGCAAAACTCCTTTACTACTTTAAGTGTCTCATTTCCTAATCTAATTCCCTCAGCATCACCCGACTTAATTCGACTACATTCCGCCGGCCGAAGTGGCCGTGCGGTTAAAGGCGCTGCAGTCTGGGACCGCAAGACCGCTACGGTCGCAGGTTCGAATCCTGCCTCGGGCATGGATGTTTGTGATGTCCTTAGGTTAGTTAGGTTTAACTAGTTCTAAGTTCTAGGGGACTAATGACCTCAGCAGTTGAGTCCCATAGTGCTCAGAGCCATTTGAACCATTCGACTACATTCCATTATCCTCGTTTTGCTTTTGTTGATGTTCATCTTATACCCTCCTTTCAAGACACTGCCCATTCCGTTCAGCTGCTCTTCCAAGTCCTTTGCTGTCTCTGACAGAATTACAATGTCATCGGCGAACCTCAAAGTTTTTATTTATTCTCCATTGGTTTTAATACCTACTCCAAATTTATCTTTTGTTTCCTTTACTGCTTGCTCAATATACAGATTGAATAACATCGGGTATAGGTTGCTACCCTGTCTCACTCCCTTCCCAACCACTACTTCCCTTTCATGCCCCTCGACTCTTATAACTGCCATCTGGTTTCTGCACAAATTGTAAATAGCCGTTCGCTCCCTGTATTTTACCCCTGCCACCCTCAGAATTTGACAGAGAGTATTCCAGTCAGCATTGTCAAAAGCTCTCTCTAAGTCTACAAATGCTAGAAACGTAGGTTTGCCTTTCCTTAATCTATTTTCTAAGATAAGCCATAGGGTCAGTATTGCCTCACGTGTTCCAACATTTCTACGGAATCCAAACTGATCTTCCCCTAGGTCGGCTGCTACCAGTTTTTCCATTCGTCTATAAAGTATTCGTGCTAGTATTTTGCAGCCGTGAGTTATTAAACTGACAGTTCGGTAATTTTCACATCTGTAAACTCCTGATTTCTTTGGGACTGGAATTATTACATTCTTCTTGAAGTCTAAGGGTATTTCGCCTGTCTCATACATCTTGCTCACCAGATGGTAGAGTTTTGTCAGGGCTGGCTCTCCCAAGGCTATCAGTAGTTCTAATGGAATGTTGTCTACTCCCAGGGCCTTGTTTCGACTTAGGTGTTTCAGTGCTCTGTCAAACTATTCACGCAGTATCGTGTCTCCCATTTCATCTTCATCTACATCCTCTTCCACTTCCATAATATTGTCCTCAAGAACATCGCCCTTGTATAGACCCTCTATACACTCCTTCCACCTTTTTGCTTTCCCTTCTTTGCTTAGAACTGGGTTTCCATCTGAGCTCTTGATATTCATGCAAGCGATTCCCTTTTCTCCAAAGGTCTCTTTAATTTTCCTGTTGGCATTATCTATCTTGCCCCTAGTGATATACGCCTCTACATCCTTACATTTGTCCTCTAGCCATCCCTGCTTAGCCATTTTGCACTTCCTGTCGATCTCGTTTTTGAGACGTTTGTATTCCTTTTTGCCTGCTTCATTTTTCTGCATTTTTGTATTTTCTCCTTTCATCAGTTAAATTCACTATCTCTTCTGTTACCCAAGGATTTCTATTAGCCCTCGCCTTTTTACCTACTGGATCCTCTGCTGTCTTTACTATTTCATGATTAACAAGACTTACTGTATTTTCAAACTCACTCATTACTATAATACATTACAGATCCGAAGAGGCAGCTGAGAGCAATCAGGCTTTGCCTGTATTCATTCCAAAAAAAAAAAAAAAAAACACTTTTTGATAACGTCTTTATCATTTCTGACAGATTGTTCAAAAAAAAAAAAAAAATGGCTCTGAGCACTATGGGACTCAACTTCGGAGGTCATTAGTCCCCTAGAACTTAGAACTAGTTAAACCTAACTAACCTAAGGACATCACACACATCCATGCCCGAGGCAGGATTCGAACCTGCGACCGTAGCGGTCTTGCGGTCCCAGACTGCAGAGCCTAGAACCGCGCGGCCACTTCGGCCGGCGCAGATTGTTCGTCCGCTTTTTATTGATAGGTCTTTGACCTCACAGCACTATACATTCAGTACATTCGTAAAGTTATTTTATTTATTATATTCCAGGAGACGAATCAGACTCAGCCACAAGTTTTGCGTGCCATTTAATCACGATGCTCCATTCAACATGATCAAACAACGCCATGAAGCGAGGCCCGCCATTGGCCAGAATCTCCCGCTCCGTACCGAGTTTAGACGAGAGCAGAAACGAGACATAGCCATAGTCGCTGATGGAGGGGCGGGTTAGAAGGGGTAGAGAACTGTAACAGCAATCACTTGATGGATAATCGTGCTGGGTAACAGACTTGCCACTCTGGACCACTTAGCACACCAAGGATAGTCGTCTATATTGGATCAGGTCGCGAGGCAATACACAAGTATTAATTTATACATAGCATAATTCCTAGTTTCTAAGTAATTATATTTCATTTACTGCTGTAAGTAATTGATCAAATATCGAAAAAATCATGCTGCTCTAAACATCGAGTGTTCTAGTGTTTCCTTTTTTTTTAGCAGCCTACATTCCTAATTAATGTAGCACTTTTTCCAAAAAAATGGTTCAAATGGCTCTGAGCACTATGGGACTTAACATCTGAGGTCATCAGTCCCCTAGAACTTAGAACTACTTAAACCTAACTAACCTAAGGACAGCACACACATCCATGGCCGAGGCAGGATTCTTACCTGCGACCGTAGTGGTCGCGCTGTTCCAGACTGAAGCGCCTAGAACCGCTCGGCCACCTCGGCCGGCGCACTTTTTCCAGACGATGTCTGAAGTCTGGTGGCGAGGCTATGCATCACCAGTTGTTAAATTCTGTTGGCTCTTCAGCTTATCTCAGGAGGAGCCATTGTGCATTACAGAGACCAAATACATGGCGTTTTTGTAAGAGCGTGTGACAATTTAACAGGCCACAAAGTGTGTTCCACTGTACTCTTTGAGGTAGTGAACCATGGGTCAGAGGAACCAGCTTAAGGAGATAATAGGAATAAAATCACATTACTGTGTACTTATGTACTTATACTAGTTACTTTTACTTTCATTGACACAATGACACAATGAACGTACCATCTGTACTGTATCTTACAATATGTGCTGAAACTGACGGCCATCAACCTCAATGCAAGCATGACATCGGCGAACAAGATTCTGTCCCACCCTGACAAATATCACCGGTGTATTTCGAATCACATCATTTTCTTCTTGTTTTCACCAGGCATCGCTAAGGCAGGTTGCATGATACTTGGTTTCTGCAAAGCCTTGGCAGGCATCCTCAACTTGAAAATGGCACCTGTATCTTTTGTGAAAGACGCCTACGACCGTTTGCAAGAGCAAATATCACTACACAAAATTTCTGCTTATTGGTTAACTTTAAGTTGAATGTTTGAATAACTTAATTGGAATGGTAACGGAAATAAGGCGTTGCTCTGAGACCAAGTTAAGACTTTTAAACAATAACAACATTTATTTGCTAAAAATGAGAAAAATACTCCTTAATCACTCAGTTTACTTAATAGAGCAATTATATGGAATGTTGGCCCATCATCAGTAATACAAAATAAAAGTAGCAATTTTATCCAAATTGTCTATCTCTGTTAACTAAGATGACTATAGGTGCCATCACGTAGAGTGTCCATACTCATCAGAATCTCAGCAGGGAATGTCTAACCATCTCCCCTCGTCCGGGGTCCACACACAGTGGCCGGAAGGGCTCAGAGAATCTGTACAGAGGCTATTTGCCAACCTAACGAGGCCTGATAACGTGCGGAGAACTTATGTCTCTCTGGTGCAGTGGAGTCGCACTCTACTTAATACAATGGTTGGCTAAACTGCATCTCAACATTCACAGAACCCACAGTATACAGCCCACGCATACGTCAGCAGACGACCCGCATTCACATTTGCAGACTATACCAAGAGTGATAATATAACATAATTCCGAATAATAAATCCTATATCGATCTTCCCTGAGTGTCGGAAGGGCACCCAGGTGTGTTTTGAGTATATGACTGTTGTATCAAGCCATGTGGTGGCTCACATGGAGCCGTTACAAGGTCAAACCAGGCCAGTGTGCAGTGTAGCAGTCAGGGTGAGAAACATGCAGAAAGCCAATAGTGCAGATAACGTGGCACACTCCGGAAGCGCCGGCCGCTGGTGGCCGAGCGGTTCTGGCGCTACAGTCTGGAACCGCGCGACCGCTACGGTCGCAGGTTCGACTCCTGCCTCGGGCATGGATGTGTGTGTTGTCCTTAGGTTAGTTAGGTTTAAGTAGTTCTAATTTCTAGGGGACTTATGACCTCAGCAGTTGAGTCCCACAGTGCTCAGAGCCATTTGAACCATTTGAACACTCCGGAAGCTATTGCTTCTCTTCACTCATGTGAGGAGTCTGAGTTGTCACTCCAACAACATGACCTCATTGAGGAGGGATCGTAACATTCTGACAGCACAGCACTACGCTGCCCACTGACATGGCGAAAAAGCACCAGTCTGAAGCACTGAAAACCATTGTTCTCACACCGAGGTGCACCAAAAAATGCCGAAGAGCCCAGAAATTGAGTATGCATGAGTTCATCCTCGGAAAGACATAACCTCATTGCCTCAGATGGACAGCAATAAATACTCAGGCTTCCAAGCCTATATGTGTTTCAGTTAAAGCGAGCCAGCAACGATGTAGACCCTGTCGCGTGCTGCCTACCATTTTCCAGATGATTTCTACCTTCGAGATTGCTGCCTGCCTGGTCTGTCGAACCTGCTCGCTGTGAGCTACCAACATTTCATCTGCTGATGTGAAGTTCTCAATTCTCTAGAATTTACCTAGGTTTCAGTCTTGATAACCCAACCTTCTTCAGAATAACAGTAACTACCGTCTTTCCATAGTGGACATCGTCAAGCTAAAACTACAAATCCAGAAATTATCGTCAGACTATAAAACTTATCTGGAACTGCCTCGGCCCCACTTCGCGACCGCGATGCTGCATCCGCGAGTGCTGTACTGGAACTGAAGTTATCTGAGTTCAAAGATTTTACGAATTTTTCCTGTTCATATTCATGTTGATTAAGCAAAAGAAAATCAGTTGTTTTCCTACAAATGAAAATCTAGTGGCCAGCACTGCACTGGGCTGTGCCAAAAATTTCTTATAGGAGCACATATATAGATTGCGTTATCCGGCGACATCATTGTGAGGTAAGAATTTTTCAGTTTATTCAGGATGATTTCACAGGGCCATGACGCAGCGCTGCTGACATCAAAACTTGTTAATCTCGATATGCATTCAGTCTTTAATGGAAGATCACATTAAAACTTGAAATTTTATTATTGGAAAGAAATTTTTCTATTGGGAACTTAAACGAGATATTTTACTGTTGGGAGGTTACACTGAATGTGAATATTACAATTATATTTTTCTGTTGCGAGGCTACACCCTATATTTGTCTGATGAGAAATCCTTACCTTCTTTCCATTTCACTTCAGTGACCCCTACTTTGCCTAGGGGGAACCTACATTTCCCTTCTCAGGCTTTCTGTCTTCCCTATATATTAAGACTTATGAAATTCCATCACCCGGCTCGTAGGATGTTATCCTTTCGTTGGTTTAAAATATTTTTCTCGTGGTTGGGAGTCCCCTCACGGATATCCGTAATTTCCAATAGATACACATTATATGTCTTTAGAGCAGGGAGTCCGACTGTACTAGACATCCTCACACCATTTATGATTACTGATTCTTCCGCCTTTAGGGGCAGCTTCTCATCCTCTTTAACGTAGCCATTAGCAAAATAATATGAATCTATACCGAATTATTAGGATGCCATTGCCGATGATGTTTATTTAAAACCTAAGAAGTTGCTGCATTCGAACGAGGTACTAGGGACGTGTTGATTAGTAGTCAAAGACGCTACCATTAGATCACAGTAACCACATCTTAAAGAGAATATCCTAATCTTAGTCTCTTTGCATCCCCTGACTTTATTCGCCCAGATTTCATTACCCTTTGCTATAATTTCATTAAAGTTAATCTTTGAAAAACTATTTTATTCAACTGTCCTCTGCTACCTAAGACAAAATTACACTATCATCTGCAGACATCAGAGTTTTTATTTCTTCTCCTTCAAAATTAATCTCCTTCCCAGACTTCTCTTTCGTTTCATTTACTACTACAGAATGGTGCTACAGAATGAATAACATGGGGAACAGGCTATAGCCACGTATCACTTCTTTTGAACTACTGCTTCTATTACATGTCCTTTGACCAGGAAGGGGCTAACCCTAAATGCTGCCAGCATGTGAACGAAACCTCAGCGCCCCCAACCAATATTAAAGTTTAAGTTGACTGGCTGGGGCCTTTGTATTGAACGATCTGTTACATTGTTAATTTTGTTTTAGGATTCACACAAAATACATTTTGTAGAATCTTCATGTATTATCGCACATAATACTTGTCGTTGTTGTTGTTGTGATCTTCAGCTCTCCATGCTACTCTACCCAGTGCAAGCCTCTTCATCTCCGAATAACTACTGCAACCTACATCCTTTTGAGTCTGCTTACTGTATTCATTTCTTGGTCTCCCTCTACGATTTTTGCTCTCCAGTACTAAATTGGTGATCTCTTGATGCCTCAGAATGTGTTCTACCAACCGATCCCTTCTTCTAGTTAAGTTGTACCACAAGTTTCTCTTCTCCCAAATTTTATTTAATACCTCCTCATTAGTTATATGATCTACCAATCAAATCTTCAGCTTACTTCTTGTCTAAACTGTTTATCGTCCATGTTTAATTTCCATACATGGCTACACTAAATACAAATACTTTCAGAAAGGACTTCCTGACGCTTACATCTATACTCGATGTTAACAAATTTCTCTTCTCCGAAATGCTTTTCTTGCCATTGCCAGTATACATGTTACATCCTCCCTGATTCGACCATCATCAGTTAATTTTCTGCCCTAATAGCAAAACTCCTTTATTACTTTAAGTGTCTCATTTCCTAATCTAATTCCCTCGGCATCGCGTGATTTAATTCGACTATATTCCATTATCCTCGTTTTGCTTTTGTTGATGTTCGTCTTATATCCTCCTTTCAAGACATTGTTCCTTCTGTTCAGATGCTCTTCCAGGTCCTTTGCAGAATTAACAATGTCGTCGGCAATGTCAAAGTTTTTATTACTTCTCCATGGATTTTAATTCAAATTTCAAATTTTTCTTTTGTTTCCTTTCTGCTTGCTCAATATGCAGATTGAACAACATCGGGGATAGGCTACAACCCTGTCTCACTCCCTTCTCAACTGCTATTTTTTTTCATGCCCCTCGACTCTTATAACTGCCATCTGGTTTCTGTACCATTTGTAAATAGCCTTTCGCTCCCTGTATTTTACCCTTGGAACCTTTAGAATTTGAAGGAGAATCTTCCAGTCAATATTGTCAAAAGCACATAATACTTAGACATGCAATGTAGACATAATACGTACTTAGACATGTATTAGCCATTCAATTTTAGAAATAACAAAAATGTTTACAGAAACTCTGCTTTTCGAACTTTAATATCTGAAAAATGCTTGGCGATGCCACTAATATCGGCTCAACTTAAATAAGGGTCCTATTGATCATGTGTACCACAAATTTTTAGAATCCTGTCTTTGAAGTAAGGCGGATCTGTTGCCCACGTTTAAACTGCAGTTGCTAATATCAGAGAGAATCGAAGTATATGAGATGTTGGGCAACAGAAGGATGCTGCAAAACACGTGATCTGGTAAGAAATAAGAATGTTCTCGTCAGAACTGGTAAAAGGAGGAACATATGGAGAAAACTCAAATAACAAGGGACAGGATGATATGACTTTTGCTAAGACATCAGGGGATACCTTCCATAGTACTAGAGGGAGCTGCAGAGGTAAAAACTGTGAGGGAACACACAAAATGGAATATACCCAACAAAAAATTTGAGAAATTTGCATGTAAATGCTGCACTGACATGAAGAGGTTGGCCTAAGAGAGGAAGTGATGGTGAGTCGCATCAAACCAGTCAGGGGGCTGATGACCTCCCTTCTCCTCCCCCCCCCCCAACAAAATACGAGGGCCGTTCAGAAAGTAGCCTCTGGTTGATTTAAAAAAATACATCAAGTTAAATAAAAATATTTTAATATATACATCTTACAACTACATCTTTGCACTATTTTTCTACATAGTCTCCATAGCGATTGAGGCACTTATCGTATCTCTTCACAAGCTTTGAAATTCCTTCTGCATAAAAATCACCCGCTTGTGCCTGGAGCCAGCCTGTGACCGCATCTTTGAGCTCTTCGTCGTCATCAAACCGCTGTGACCCGAGCCATTTCTTCAAATGCATGAAGAGGTGATAATCACTTGGCGCCAGGTCTGGGCTGTAAGGTGGATGGTTGATAACGTCCCACTTGAAGGACTCAAGAAGGGCCGTTGTTCTGCGAGCAGAGTGAGGACGGGCGTTATCGTGCAAAAAAACGATACCGGAAGTCAGCATACCACGGCGTTTGTTCTGTATAGCCCGTCGTAACTTTTTTATTGTTTCACAGTACACGTCTTGATTAATGGTCGTACCACGTTCCATGAATTCAACCAACAACACCCCTTTGGCATCCCAAAACACCGTTGCCATCAGTTTTCTGGCAGAAAAATCTTGCGAGGCTTTTCTTGGTTTGGTAGGCGAATTTGAATGTGCCCACATCTTTGATTGTTCTTTTGTCTCAGGGTTCACGTATTTAATCCAGGTTTCGTCACCGGTCACGATTCTGTTTAACAATGGTTCTCCTTCGTCCTCATAACGTGACAGAAAGTCTAATGCAGAGGCCATTCTTTGAGTTTTGTGGTGGTCGGTAAGAATTTTGGGCACCCATCGTGCACAGAACTTACGGTAACCCAATCTTGCTGTCACTATCTCGTACAAGAGAGTCTTAGAAATCTGTGGAAAACCGGTAGACAACTCCGACATTGAGAAACGTCGATTTTCACGAACTTTTGCATCAACTGTCTGAACGAGTTCGTCAGTCACCAATGATGGTCTACCACTCCTCTCTTCATCATGAACGTTTTCTCGTCCACTTTTAAATAAACGTACCCATTCACGGACAACTCCTTCACTCATAACTCTTGGTCTGTACACGGCACAAAGCTCACGATGAATAGCTGCTGCAGAATATCCTTTGGCTGTAAAAAACCTTATGACAGCACGCACTTCGCATTTGGCGGGGTTTTCTATTGCAGCACACATTTCAAACTGCCACAAAAACTAAACTAGCGCAGGTACGACGTTCACTCGACCACGGCTTGATGCCGACTGACCTGTTGAGTGCGTGAACGCACAGATGGCGTCGCTACTCCCCCCACAACCCGCACTGTGACCAATCGGAGGTTACTTTCTGAACCGCCCTCGTACTTCAGGAACAAATAAATAATTACATGAAATGTATTCGTAGTTGCAAATATGGACAACCATCAGCTTATAAAGGAAGGATGACAATGAAAATTTGCGCCAGTCTGGGACTCGAACCCGGATTTACCGCTTATCAAAGCTATCCGAGAATGACTCACGGCCATACCCAAACTTCCATATGTCGTCAACCGTGTGTCTACAACCTGTTCTCGTGCGCCCATTATGTACGTTCCCTTACGGGCGTGACGTTTCACTTGAAAGTCGCTTACCCAGTGTCGACACATAAATTCGATATGGTAGTGTCTGTGTTATTACGAATTACCATGCAATGTTCCTCTGGACGTGGTGCTCCTTTGACTAAGCCTATCTCTGGAATTTTCGGTATGATTTGCGTGTATTTTGCACATCTGAGTAGTTATTATTCTGCTATTAGCAGATGAAACTATTTTCGTGAAAAAATACAAAATCTGTTGTTCAGGCCTTGAATAGTGCTGAGCTGGAGTTTGCAAATTCTTGAAATGGAATCGGCGTAATCATTACCTAATCAGTAGTTCGCTACAGAAGGGTACTATCACGCAGTGTCAATATTTTTGTTAAGCATTAGTGACTGGAATTAGGGTGCTCGCAGACAGGGAGTGTTTGAGCGAAGTACAGTGTCTGGAGTGTGTTGTGTTGTGTTGTGAAAGTGGACAATTTAGCTGACACAGAAAGTGAAGACTTCTCCTACCTGGGTTAAATCCCACGAGCAGATGGTCGTTTGCGGTTGGATGTGCAGAAGATGGGTGTCCTTATGCAGATCAACGAGGCAGTCCATACACATAGGCACGCGAACACAGTAACCACTACGCAGTTTCAACGAAGGACTGTTAACACTGCACCCAGCAACAATCTAATGATGTGTGAAACCGATTAAATGCACTTTGTGGGGCAGAATAATTAAGGAACTAATAAGATCCTCTACGACATCAAATGAAAATGAATATAAAAAATAAACAATAAATCGAAGTCCCGTGATAATAACGCACGGATCTCCTAACTCTGTGCGTATTTATCATATGATCTATGTATAACATATACAAAAAGAAACGTCTTGTGTCTTTGTAAAAAGAACTTTCATTTTCAGCACGACTGCTATGTATTATGCATAGTCGCTTCTGATTCTACTGTACGACTGTTCCATGAAACCTGGCCCATGCTGATGACCACCCTATATCTACACGAGTGACAACCACGTTGGTTTCAGATGTCTTGTACCGTTCGCCTGGGTCCTAGCCTTCAACTTGGTACCATCTGACAACCACTGACTCCACCTGTCACCTATAGTCCACACCGTGTTGTTCAAAGAACATGTTGAAAATGTGTTAACAGAATTGTTCCAGATTTTTTTGGAGGAGAACAATGAAAACAATCTCTAATCACATATGAACTCTAAACTCAGAGTAACAAATATGGAAGTAACGAGATTTATGATACCTTATTATCTTAGGTGTAGCTTGTGACGGAACGCCACATAAATTGACATTTCGAGAAAAATTAAAAGGGTTTTTTGTGTGTTAAAAAATAGTGACGTGCGAACTATAAATTATTGAAAGACTGCGTCCGTGTGCGCGATGAATATCAAATATTAAAAAAGTGTAGTTTAGTATGTGTAAAGCTCGCAAACAGCGACGCGTTTAACAAATAGCCTTTTATTTATAATATCTGCGTAATGTAGATGAAGAAAAATAGAGATAATTTTTTTGGGTTAGATTTTTTTCCTAGCTTGTTTCGTCTAGCGGAAGGCCACCATTGTATAATAGTCTGACATTTAATGTAAGTCTGTCTTTATCAGAATATATGTCCAATTGTAATTAGAAGGTGTTGGTTATTGAAGTAGTGAGCACCTCCCATAATATCCACCATTAATTGTAATTAATAACTCTATTTCAGAACTTCGTGTTGCGGGGAGCTCTCTTTCCCTAGCGGTATTTGGTCGGCCATTACGCTGACGATATTTTTTAGTCAGAAATTCAGTCTGTAATATTAAATGTAAATGCGGGAGACTTCTCTATTTCTATCTTTTAATAGTTTCAAAGCTAGTAAAGTAAAGACAGATTCCATTCATTAATGTTTTCGTACTGAATGAATTCAGTATATTTAAGATTGGCCGCTTAACGGCAGACGAGACTCTCAGTTTTTGTCTTGCAGATAACGAATAGTAAATACAGAAAAATAATCCGTTTAATAAGCATAAAAATATCTCAGTTTCTTGGCAAAAGTTGGTACATAAATGACCAGTAGCCCCTGAGAACCAAATTAATCATTACAGTTTGTGTAAAAGCATGCATATTTTCTCTCCATAATAGTAGCCCAGATCATGTAAGAAACAGATTGACCGTCCTTTCGGCGGAACAGGCAACCGTAAAAATAGTTTTCCCGTCGGTCAACAGATGTCGCAGGCGACGCTACAATGCTAACTGACCTGTCCATGTCACGGAATTGGCAACGCTGTATCTTCGGTGACGTGAGGGACGCTGATTTGTGTTCGGCTAGAGCGTTGCGCGCGAAATGCATTCGTCACACAGCTGACTGTAGACCATGATCGGCTATGGTTTTTCCCGAGGTTTCAATCGAAGAATGTAAATTAGCTCCTGTAATTCTACAAACCAAGTTTATTTCTACAGTAGGGATACTTCTCACAATCATATGCGAAATGAAATAAATGAAAAGTAACACACAAATATTTCTCGTGAGTTACTGTTTAAATGCAGACTGTATTGCAGTCGCATAGGTTTTACACTCGCCGTCTACTTCCTCTTTGTTATACAGCTCTTCTGATACGGATTATGGGGGTAAAAAAGATCTCCACGTGCAGGTTAACACTAGAAAGTTTTCAAAACCTTCTCAACGTCTTTGAAATATAATCCGATAATTTACTGACAAATATTGCACTGAGCAGTGGGTTTCGCGTCCTGACATTACCGACATAATTATTTATTTTGCATAGAGTATGTATAGGGATTAGGTGAGTTATATTTTTCACATTGAGAGTGTAAATAAGTTTAAGAACAGATTTGGTTTCCTTTTTAAGTATTTCTGTAAGCGTTCTTAAGTATAACCACATTTTGCATTTGATTACACTTTGTTGTAAACGAATATAATTTCATGTACGCACTTAACAACGATATCTTCGAAAAAAATAAATATTGTGAAACTTTAAATATCGTGAGTAAAAAAAATCTGTGATGATAAACATCTTAACTTTGTGGTCAGCACATCTACTATTATCACAAGCAGTACTGTTTTGCTCAGATTTAACACATTACTTCTTTCTAGTTAAACGTGGTACAACGATCAAGGAAAGGCAACGAAACTTATTTGTGCAGCCTAACGGAGAATCTTTATTTGGTACTTAAATTCAATATGAATAAACTACATATTTTTTATAATTTTCAGTTTTGAGACAGTTCTACTACACTTGTCTTTGAACATTGTTCTGCAACTGAAATACAATTTACATTTCACAAGATGATTCAAAATGAAAAGTCTGTGTTCTCCACATTCCTCATCGTCCAACCAGTGAAAATTTTCAAGTTTTGATTTGATGTAATTAACAATCCTAAACTTTATATTTCTCTTACAAATCAACTGTAAAAAAACAGGACTCATATGCCTGTAAAGACATTTCAGTAATGTTGCTAAACTCAACAGTTGGAGCGCTGAGTCTCACTGAAGAATGACACAAATTCCCAGTTGCGTATTTTTTATGGAGAATAAATAATTCCCTCTTCTCTTGAAGCTCACTGCTACAAGTAAGTGTCTCCTTACATTTCAAACAACCATATCTTTCGATGCATATGTGTGCTAAGTAGCCAGCAAAATATGCTACTGAACACTGTTCAGAGGAAAGGTCTTGCTGTGAGGAAGACAAATACTCGTCGGTCTCGATGGTACTCCCTTCTTCATCCGTAGAGGAACCAGGGGTGTTCGGAATTCCGACCTTTCCAGAGCTCTCCAACATCTGAGATTCATCACCTTCTTTTTGCAACACACAGTTGTTCAGTAACAGCATCTTGTCAGTGTCATTCTCACAATTTGAAGCGTCAGAAGGCTTCATTAGTGAGTTAATAGTGCTTGTTCGGAACAAGCACCTTAGTGTTCTAACTGTTAGATTACGGTTGTAGCCTCCTTTCTGACGGTACACAGAAAATAAATTCTCAAGAGCATCTTGATTCAATCTGCTGGTCAGTAAAAATTTAATGCCGACAGTTTGTTCCTCAAGGAAAACTGAGCAATAGCATTCACAGTCTGGATTAAACCCGTAATGCATGGTGGTGTCGTTATTTTACCTGTGTTTTCTTCAATTTTATTTATGGTACTTAAGACATCCTTTGCAGTCTGTAGCGTTTCCATTACTACTGGACATTGTTCTGATAATGCACACCTATATGGATTAGAGGAAAATGCTGTCCTGCTGTTCAAAACGTCAAACAAGTTGTTCATAAATTCTATAAAAGTAGCTGTGCTCTCTGCTGTATCACTCTGCAATTCTTTAGTCGCTACACAAGTTCTGATAGCTGCAGCAACAGAGTGGCTGAGGACCTGGACTGCCATTTTTACATTCATTTTCTGGAATGAATCAGGTTGCAAATGACTATCAGTGAGTTTTACCAACATTCTGCTTTTTTTGTTCTTCTTATCAATGTCATATGTTTTCCTGACATCTTCGAATGAAACAACAGCATTGTTGAAAATGAAGTCGCCACTAAGCAGATTGTTTCGTATGCTTTTGAATAAATGTGGGACATCATAAATGTAAAACAATTTCTGTCCATTTACAATAAAATAAGGTTTTTCAGGCGTAACATGTAAATGCTTCACAACACTTCGATTACTAGCTCCCTGATCACAAACGACTAATTTTGGCTCTAGGTTTGCATTTTGCAATAAAATAATTAGTTCCTGTAAGAGTCCCAATAAATCCACATGTTTTACTCCTGAATTAGGCAAAAAATATGAAACAGACAATTTCCAGTTACTGTAGATGCCTCTAATCATAAAAACAAGTGCATAATTTGCAGGAAGTGGTTTCCTTCCCCTATCACCCAAATCTTCTAGACCTTCTACTAAATCAAGATTTTTGCATATTCCAGATGACGCATTATCAACATCTCATCAAAAGATACTACACGTGCCTTTTCTAAATAAGTTTGTGCCTCAAATTTCTTGCTAAGTTGACTAAAAAGGTTTTTATTAAACCCTGGTAGAAATTTTGTGACGCCAATCCATCGTCTAATTGTGGACAGTCCAGGTAATACGATACCCAATTTTCGCAAAAATTTATATGCTGCAGGAGATTTGTAAAACAACATCAGAGAGAGATTTTTCTCGATAGAAGACCACGGGCGTTTTTCGCTCTTGCACTGCATTGCAGCCAGTGCCCTGGAGTAATCAGATGAGAAGCAGAAACTGCTTAACACATGGGAAATATTATTTGAGCTCCTATAATGCAATAATCTACTCTTAACTTTTGACAAGTAGGAAGTTTTGTTTTTCAGTGATCTGTTCATGTTATGTATTTTCTGTTTCAGTTTTTGCTTTCTAGGGGTATCCTCATCATCACGACGTAGCATACAGAGTTTTCTTTTAACTTGTCTCGCAGGCATTTCTATTTCTTTCAGGTCTGGAAATGGTTCACACTTTTGTGGTGTTGCATTTGTTTCTACCAGAAGGTGACTAGCTGCACTGTATGTTCTCCTTGGAATGTTCACTTTCAGTTCAGGTGATGACAAACTATTCTTATCACTAGTTCCCTCACATACTGCTGAAGAACCAGTGTCAGATGTAAATTTTGCAGGAACTGCTGTGTGCATAAGCCGTTGTCTCGTACTGTTCATGAATGACTTTTCATCAAAATGGACATCACACAGGAGTCTATTGTATAGTTTTCCTGGGTTCATATCCAGCAGTTTGACATTGCCTGTAACAATAACTATCTATCAGAAAAATACGATATATGTATGTACCATTAACACATTTAGTAGCTCAGTCAACATTAGCATGATAGAAAGGAATCTTTCATTAAATATTTGCTAAGAGGGATCTTTGTGTGCAACCTTTTTTGGACTTTAAATATTGTGATTAATTCTGGGAATGTGGTCCTATGGCGTTTTAAGCCTGGTCAACACTGAGCGAACTAAAACAGGAAAAACAGCATTCTCATATGTGTAGACGAATTTGAGCAAACGTCATTCAGTCGTGTTTGGTTCGTAAACTTTACTCGGTGCCCACAGTGCCTCTGAAGTTCCTGCAAAAGTTAAGAAACACTTGATTTCTAACCTCTTCTGCGTGAAATTACTTGCTTCGTAATTAAAAAAACATTGCCTATAATGTTGTTTCCCCATTTAGTGCTTAGCTTTTCACAGTGAGAAACAATTAAGTAGCGAAAGCATAACATCAATGTTTGCAAGTGTTTGCGTGATGAAATGCTGATTCTGTAGTGTTCAATTCCATTCACCACTGCGAGACAATAACATTCAGTCTTTTTCGGTACGCATTCGGTAGTGTTCGTTAGTGTTCAGCTGGCTGTCAGTTTTTGAGCAAAGCATCAAAAGAAGTTTGCCTCGTGTCCCCTTTGGCGTTACCAGCACGGAGAGTACTCGTCTTCTTGCGAACTGCTTTATGTTGCTGCAAGTAAATTTCCTCGTCAGGTGTAATGAGGAGCCAGCGAAAGGCGTCAACCGACGTATGTGCAAAATTCTGGAATAAATCTAAAGAAGGCTGGAGCTGCAATTCAGTGTTAAGTGCACTGGCACTACTTGCAAGCGTTTCACATCTACGTAACAGATTAAGCCACCGACATATTTATTTTCCTACGCCACTTTGTTTTCTTTGTCAAAACCTTCGGGCAAAATAATCTTACCTCAATATCAAAGATTTACATCGTAGCTGTAACTAGAAGTTTGCGCGGACAGGAAAAATGCCGCCGTCCGTATGTGCACCGCATCCACAAGATCATTATCCACATCTGCCAAGTTGCATATCCGCATTCTCAGATATTAACGTTTTGTAAAGCTGTTTAATCCACCACTGCTCTGAAAAGAGACTTGTGCCTGGCCTGAAGTTTTGTCTGCTGATGCCCTCACTCAGTTACGATGCGAATTAAGGCTGGACGTATTTCAGTGACAGTCATTTCAAATTTAAATTCGTTTACTTTGCCTGTAACTTATCGTAAATGATATAAGAGTGGCACTAAACGATTAATTTTGGATTGTTGTTGAAAGGGGGCTGCAAACGCGGTAATATATACGTGAAAGTGTGTTTTTCGAGCACATTTTGGCGGTGTCAACTTTGAAGAGCCACAGACGCCAAACCATAATTAAGTTAAAAATTTACTTTGTACAGTTTAAAGATAACCCGCAAATATTCGCAACAGACGTACGCTTTTATCTGCAACACAGTAATTACTAGGGATATCCGCACTCGCGCAGACCTGTAACTACTGTATAAGTAATGTTATTTTCAAGTGAAAGCTGTGTGAGGATTATTAGCGCACAGATAAAAAAAAATGCTATGCTCGTTCTCTTCTATTCTCCTCCCTTCATTCCAGTATAAACGCTTGTTCACACGTATAAACGAATGGCAGTGAACATTGGCGAATTATCTATGAATACTCATTGGCAGCAGTGTAAACGAGGTTTTACACTCCTTCATTTCGTTCGCTCTAGTATATACCAGGATTTAGAGGGACCGATGACCTAGCAGTTAGATGACGGCTATTATTCATTTATTTCACTGTTGCGATTTCAGCTCTAGAGCCATTTTCAAGTACCAAGGGAAAGGTCTTGTAAGGTAATGCTTCTTAAATTGTTTACCAAATGTTACCACACTATGCTTTGCATTTTGTTATACATATCTTATATTGGTTTCAGTTTTCATATTGCACACGAAAATGCCTCTACGCCCAAAATTACGATAGTGAAGTGAATAAACAGTTTAAAAATGTCCAAATCGCAGCAAAGATTTCATTTAAAAATTATATGGTATGATTCTTGTACAGGAAGGGCTGCCACGTTATATCAGAATATAAGATCGACAAAATTTAGATAGGATCGAATGCTTAGGGCTCTTTCTTAGTTCTTACTCGTAACTAATTTATTGATTTACCTGAATTTAAAATCCACTCGCGTAACCCTTCTTTATCTTTGACGGGAAATCTGAACAATTTCAATTCAGGATTTGTTCGTCTACTCCTTCCACAGTTGATATAATCGCAGGCCCTCGGCATGACGACTCGATCCACTGCCACTGGTATGTCAGAAACAGCTGTATTTCACAGACGCCAAATAGTGGAAAGCTGCACGCGTTCGGCCGATGTTGCCATATTTTTCACAGAACGGAGTGCCGTCTAGTGGTTGATTCCACAAGTAAGGGTGTGACGCTGTTGCCGCCTGGTGGCCGTTCCCTGAAAAGGGTTGCCTCTTACGTGATCTGGGATAGTAGCGCTCACGCCAACTATCTGTTAGAAGGCGGTGAGTCGCGCGCTGTGTATAAAATATTTCGTGCGTACTTCGAAATATCCGATGTCCACACGTATGTTATCGTGGTATTGGATTATTTCAGTCTTATGCTAGCCCACAATATTTAACAGAGTAATAATATTGCAGTACAGAGTAAATAATATTCCCGTATTCAGTATTAATTTTTTTGATTAATCACTGCATATATATAATTTAACAGAACTCCCAATCCCAAGTACCGCGATAAACTTCCTTTTACTTACGTCTACTAGACGAATCTATTCAGTATATTTGTATATATGTATCAGATGTTATGTGTGCTAATTGATTCCAACTCAGAAATGAAGAAATGACACCATTTATAAATACAAATGAACTATGGTGAAGACAATCAGTGAAAAACAGTGAACAAAACTGAGTGTCTGTAACAAAGGACGATTTGTTGAATAGTGTTAACATGTTGCGCAACGAACTGTCTCATGCTATTCAAGAGGGCTGTATAACAATAGATTATCGGGTGTCCCTCCTAAGAGTCCTCAGGCGCACTTTGTTGTTTCGTAAGATATTTGCAACATCGGTTTTGCATTGTGTAGCTGGAGACAGTCCAGACAATAGCTGCTCGTCTTCTCTTTCATCTGAAGCCCGACGTCAACAGAACGTGTCTGTTTGTTTCCAATTCAAATGGTTCAAATGGCTTTAAGCACTATGGAACTTAACATCTGAGGTCATCAGTCCCCTAGACTTAGAACTACTTAAACCTAACTAACCTAAGGACATCACACACATCCATGCTCGAGGCAGGATTCGAACCTGCGACCGTAGCAGACGCGTGGTTCCGGACTGAAGCACCTAGAACCGCTCGACCACAGCGGCCGGCTGTTTCCAATTGCAAACAAAATCTTTTTAAATCGGAATGTTACGAGCCCATTCGATAGCGCGCTCCCAGACTAGTCTAGTGCTGTATTTGCTGTATCGCTATGTATTAACAGGGACAGTAGAACACGCAGAATAAACAGCAGTCCAGCAACGACTGAGTAGCGCTGCATACTTGGCGGTAGAAGTCAGCACGGCTTGGGGCAGTGCTGTCGGTGTTGGAGTACTGGTTACTCTTCGAGCTTCACTCTCTCTGTTAATACATAACGATAAACCAAATATAGCTCTTGACCAGTCTGGGAACGCGCTTTCGAATGGGCTCGTAACATTTCGATTTAAAAATGATTTTGTTTGTAATAGGTAACAAACGGACGCTTTTCCTCGAGGCCTCTTTCACGAGACTAAATCACAAATATCTGTTGAAACATCGGAGAAAACTCACCTGACGACTCTTAGGAGGGACACACTGTGTACATGGTCGATCACCTAAAACTTCTACTGCAAATACTGTGGAAATGGAAAGTGCTATTGATGTGCGGTTTTCATGTTATGGGTTGTTAGTCAGAGGCTCGTATTGTCAGCCAATAAACAGATTGTAATGACACTTAGAAAGCGTATTTTTTGTGCAAACATACACGTTTTTAAATGGAACAATTGCTATTGACATTACCAAACTAAAAGTTGGGTACATTAGAATGCGAGTGGTGTTTGTTGCAGGATCCTAATGCGAGTCGATTGCGCGAGATCGTGCTTTGTAAAGTTTCTTCTCCAACAACAGTTTGTGCTATCCAGCCTGTGTACTTGCTAGGTATGTCGTTTTTATGTTTGCTTACATTGTGCTTGTGTGTTCCTTGAGAGCATTGCGACTTGCCAGTTAGTTAGTGTGGGTCAGTGCAAGCAGTAGGTCGTGAGTGGAAAATGAGATTTATCAATACAGATAAAGCTGACATTCTCATAGTGTACCAAGAGTCTACAAAGAATGCAGTTCGTATTTTTACGGTGATGATCCCAGTAGAAGTCAACCATATTGCCAATTATTTGTCAGCCTCTTCAACCAGTTACGTGAAAGTGGGAATGGAACACCTAGACAACGTAACAGAAGGAAATAAGAGGCGACAGAAAAGGGGGAAATTAATGTTCTTGCTGCTCTTGCAGCTGATCCACACGTTAGCTCCCTCGCAATCGTACGAGGACGTGGCATGAGTCAGGCAAGTGTCCTATGCATTCTACATCGATATAGGTTCTATCCCTATCACATCTCTCTCCATCAAGAGCTGCATGGAAATGATTATGAGAATCGTGTTCACTTCTGTACAGGGGCATTAAGACGGGATACTTGAGATGTATCATGTATCTTGTTCAGTGATGAAGCCACATTTACTAGTCATGGCCAGGTAAACCGCCGAAACGTGCAATATTGGTCTGTTGACAATCCCCGATGGCTTCGTCAGGTGGAACGTCAGCGTCCCCGGAATGTAAACGTGTGGTGTCGGATAGTGAACCATCAGTTCATACGCCCGTGTTTCATAGACGTAACATTGAAAGCGCACAAGTATCGCAGCCTCCAAACAGACCATCTTCCACGGATGCTAGAAGACGTTCCTCTACAGACTAGAAGGAACCTGTGGTATCAACACGATGGCCGTCCAGCCCACAGTGCACGAAGTCTTCACGAATTGTTTCCAGATCGTTGGATTGGACGCAGTGGACCTGGACCTTGATTGGCCTGTTCCCCGGATTTGACGTTAATAGACTTTTTTTCTTTCAGGAAAGCTGTAAGACGCTGTCTGCAAGGACATACCAACTACACCCGATGATAAGCAACAACATATTACTGCAGCCTGCTCGAAAGTCTCCGCTGAAATGCTAGCACGTGAGCAGCAATCGTTCCATACCAGACAGGAAGTGTGTACTGGAGCTGCCGGTGGTCATTTTGAACATAAACTGTAAAGGTCACTCATCTCATTACTGGTCACAATCCACATAACTAGTTTATCCATCTGCGTAGCTCTGTAGTGTGTGCAACCGCAGGTATTGAACAAGTGTCGGTGTGGGAACTTTTCAAAATACGGTATCTCGTAAATGACTCGCACTAGAACCCTGCTACAAATACCGCTTCCATTCTAATTTAGCTGACTTTTAGTCTGTTGACGTCAACTGACATTCTATTTCAAAACTGTATGTTTGCACAAATAATACACTTTCGAAGTATTATCACAATCTGTCTGTTGGCAAACAATACGAAACCCTGACTTCCAATGCATTCTGTGAAAATGGCAAATCGTTAACACTTTCCATTCCCGCAATATTTGCTGTGTATAGTCTACGCAGCCTTATGAATGCTCAGATAATATTATAAAAATTTATAAAGTGCGTAAACTATGGATAATCTTTGGGGATTTGTTTAAAAGGCTACTGAGGAATCAAACTCAGTTTCCTGTAACATTCATTTTTAGTGCACCTCCTGGCCAAATAGCTAGTAAAAGGTGGCTATATTCTAGATTTTGTGTTTCTTATATTAATTACATGAACTAGGATGATGTTTTTATGTAATGTATTCCTGATTCCATGTCCTAACATTGATTTGTAAATACTTTTGCACCTTTTCGTGGTGGTGAGTATCGAGGTAATTACACGTTAGTACCCTTAAATAGATTTTAAAACAATAATTTCAATGGTTTAATATAAATTTAAAAAAAGGGTAGATGTCACCAGATGGTGGTTTCACTTATTGTCGTCCGCAATACGTACGGCTCAGCGTGGTAATACAGCCAATGCTTGGTACCGAGTTCAGCCTGAAGCTGAGAATGTAACTTATAAAGGAAACTAACCACCCTAAAAAAACTTTTAAATGCTCGTGGACCCGTGTCCGACTGGTGTAGGCCGCTCAACGTTATTGTTAGTGGATGAATGCCCGAATCATTCTTTGCATAGCTTGCGTTAAACTCCTGCAAGCTACAAATAAAATGACAGGTCCAGGTATCTGAGGCACGTATAGCGTAAGACGCAATGAAAAGTAATGACTGAAGATGGAAAGTGTTCGGTCATTAATGTCCACTAACAATGTGCCGTCGACGCCTCTATTGTGAAAATACATTATACAAATTAAAAATCATATAAAAGTCACATGGTTTTTGTTAGAAATAAAAGGCAGAATTACTTTAACCTCATAATATATTAAGAAAACCTAATTATCATCTACATAATAATCTTTACAATGAGCAGAGCAGTGTGGCGTCTACATCTTACGAGACAGGGAAAGATCAAACTAACGAGAGATAAAAAAAAAACATCCGAAGTACAAAAACATCAGACGAACGAAATTAGTCCAACGATTAGATATTACACAGAAAATCTTATTGAAACTATCCTTCCAAACATGAGACGAGTAGAAAAACAAGATCTACAAACGTATCAGAGATCATGTTACTATGAAATTAAAAATAACAACTCGAAAGCGTACACTTGAGAATAGAACAACATCGGGAAATTGTCATACACCTCGCGCTCTACACTATCTGGCATAACCAGTTCCAAAAAAAGACAGTAGGATTAAATTACATACACGCAAATGTTATAATCAATATGATACAGCTAGTAAGAACAAAGTTATGACCTACAGAATACCGTAGAAACAACCTGTAGCAATATAACATCGCTGACAAATCTCAGAACGACCACGTACAGCTGTCAACTAACTTCATTATGAAATACACTTTCATAGTTCGACAGTTTCAAAAATAACTGCTCCAGCTAAGGTTTAACACCTACTACAGCTCCGCTAACGTCGTAGGAGCAAACTCACACAGCAGTGACAGCAACGAAGACAGCGATATCATATAGATATCAAGACCCTTTGACGTACGTAGCAAAGCACAATTCTATTCCATAATACGTTAAATTATCTACTTCAAAATCTGAAATAATGTAGCAAACGATGTATTTCCACAGGTAACCTGAAGACGGAAATCATGCCGAAATAGATCTGTTGAAATAAAAATATAATCGAAGATAGAGCGTCTTGATGTTATAGTATAAAATATAACAACTAAATAATTCATGGAATGGCACTCTACTAGAACATGGATTTTCCCCAAAATACCTTGAGGCGACCTTATTCCACACCTTAATCTTTAAAACTCATTGCCATAACACCAAAATGAAAGCATCTGCAAGGAATAATATCACACGGAAACTGACGGGATCTAACTGGGGAGCACAACGAACCACTCTCTGGAATTCTACATTGACATGCATCGTGGTATTCTGCAGGCTAATATGCAGCCAGTCAGGGAAAATTCCTATCATGCTAGGCAGGTAGACACTGCTCTGAATAAGGCGTGTCGCATAATTACTGGAAGCTTGAGCCCAACTAGAGTGGAGTAGCTGCATGTACCAGCAGGGCAGCCATAGCTCCCCCAGACATCAGGTGCGAAGCAGCTGCCCAGGCAGAAGGACGTAGATCTTTGACCTCTGATAATTCACCCGCTGTTTGGCTTCTCTCCAGCACTGTCATGTTGGAAGTCCAGAAAAAGTTTGGAAAGAGTCGATGTCAACAACAACAATATGAACTGAAGGGTAGACAAGTGGAAAAAGAGAATAAAGAACGTTCCCCTAGTATGGAAAAAACCTATAGAACAACTATCTCCTGGTCACAACCAGAACTGGTGAACCTGGAAGTCCCTCAACAGATTACGAACTGTTGTTGGGCGGTGTAAAGTAAATCTTGAAAGGTGAAGATGCGCTAGTGGACCCTCAACTGTGAGTGCAGGGAGGAGCAAACAATGTCTCACGTGCGCAACTGCTATTTGTGCCCGCTCTCCTTCACAAAAGAAGATCTGGTTCTGGCCAGTTCTAATGCCTTCAGTGTAGCCCGTTTTTTGGCGAAAACAGTTTAATATAACGTTTGTTAGTTCGTCTACTCTTAAATGTATTTATGACTGTTTACTCATGTACAAATACTCACAACTGTATGCTAACTCTTAATGCCTTGGACGTAGCCCACATGTGGGTGAAAGTGAGTTAAATACTGTCATGTTTGTCTGTATCCATGTTTAAATGTGTTGATGTTTATGTTCTATGGATACATTTTTATAACTGTTGAGCTTTTTGTTACGTCCTTTATAAGTGACGATTTTGACATGAATAAAAAAGAATTCCAATTGTGACACACAGATGCTGTCATAAGATACTACTTTGTCTCGTTTTGCATTTCTGAACATTTAAAGCAAGTTGCCAAACTTTGCATCAATTTGAAATCTAACGAACTTTGCTTTTCATATACTATTATGTTATTCTACCAAGAAGCGATGGAAGTATCAATTAACCTGATATCATCTAATTAAGATCTGACTCAATATTTTGCACAGGTTTTTTTCTGACAGTACTGCGTTATAGATAACTGTATTATCTGTGAAAAATCTAAGGGTACTATCAATATTATGTACAACGTCATTAATATAAAACATGAATAGCAAGAGTCTCAACACACTTCCCTAAAGCATACCGGAAGCTAGTTATGCATTCAGGATAACATGATGCCTCTTTTCTAGCAAGAAATCCTGAATCCAATTTCAAATATTGTTTTACACTCCATGTGATCGTACTTTTGACAATAAACGTTGGTGTGGAATCGAGTCAGATGATTTTCGGACATGAAGGAATACTACATCCACCTGATTGCGTTGATTCTAGGCTTTCAGGGTGCTATTTGAAAAAAGTGCGAGTTGGACTTTATATGACTGATGTTCTCAGAATCCATGCTGTTTGGGATTGAGGGAGGTCATTCTGTTCGAGATAGCTCTTTACGTTTGAGTTCAGAATAAGTTCTGAGATTCTTCAACACGTGGATGGCAATGAGACTGTTTTTTGGATCACTCTGCTGCGGTTCATGTACAAGGGTGTGACGTGTACTTTCTTCGAACCGACAGTCACAGTTTTTCTTTTGTTCGAGCGATATTCAGTATTTTTAGCTCAAAATGCGGGTAATTTGTCCGCAAATTCTGTATAGAATCTGATAGGCTTTCCATCAGTCCCTGAGCTTCGTTCAGTTTTAACGGTTTCAGCTATCAACGTCACTGGCACTAACATTTATAGGATTCAGTTTTACAGTGCGTAAAAATCAAACTGAGACAGTACTTCTGCAACTTCCTTTGTACAGAAATATCGGAAAATGAGGTTCAGTATTTCTGCTTTTGCTTTGCTAGCCTCAGTTTCAGTTCCTGTGTCGCCCATGAGTGTCTGGACATCAACTTTAATTCACGCGTTGTGCTCTTGATATCTAAATGTGTTTCGTTAAGCATCTGTCCGTCTGTAGCCCTATACTTTGTTTTAAACCTATAATGCAACAGTCTCTGTATTTTTAGAAGTTTGTTTACAGTGACTGTGCTAGGGAAAGTAGCTCCTACGATGAACGGTTCTGCTACGTACAAGTCTACCCAGTACCTGGTCCAGTTTAAGCGTAACTGCGGCACTGGCGAGGAAAACACGGCAAGTGCCATAATCCAATTTCGCTCAGTGGAAAAGGGGACAAAATAAGCGAACACGTGTTCGGCCTATCTGTAGATAGTCGACCGTCTCTGAGAAAACGACGGTCAACGCTTAAGAGCTAATTTAAGTGCCTTTCAGTGAGTGAACTTTCCGCGCGAAGCCGTGGCATAGGCCTAGGGTCGCACCTTATTTTAGCGTCCCGTGTTCGAAACCCGATTATTATTTTTATTTTTTTTAAAATTTATCTACTCATGTCCTTTGAAGCCTATTATACGAATGTTTTCCAATGAATACTGAAATAACGTTTTCCTTATAGTAATTGCATGTCTGCTGAATGAATTGAAAAAAAAAGAAAAAAGCTATGAACGAATGAAAAAATCATTTGAAATTGCTTTCGACGAAATTCCTGTAGTGTATTTTGATTCATAATCAACTGCAAGCGCCAGTTTTTTGAAACTACGTTATGCGTGATTTGCCCCGAAATTATTGCCAACGCGTGAAATCTTCAGCACTGTTAACGACGTTTCGTTTCCGAGTGAGATTCATATGAAGAAATGTCGCTGTGACAAACCTGCCTTCACGTGACACTCATGGTGCTCGGAATTTCTATGTTTCAAATGTTTCTACGATCAGTATCATCCAAGGAAACCCATCAAATCTTCCTGAAGAATATAAGTGAGAATAAAATATAAGAATTAAGAACTGATATAAGAATGAAATGTAAGAATATATGAACTTAGGAAGATTGTAATCCTTGGAAATATCGTGCACACATAGATGATAAATGTATGATACTTATTGAGAAACCAAGTTGTAATTTTGGAATTAATATAAAGCGCTTGTATCTCCTAACTTGATAAGATACATTCGTGTAGTAGCCTTTTACTGACATGGGTAGATAAATAAATAAAATAAAATAAAGAAAACCATATTAGGGTTTCGAACACGGGACGCAAAGGTGAGAAACTGCGATGGTAGGCACCATGCCACCACTTGGGTTGAGCTTACTGCTCGACAAAAGGAATCTAAATTAGGCGAAAACTTGGACGGTGTTTTCTCAGAAACGGTAAAGTGTCTACAAATAAGCTGAGACACGTGTCTGCTTATTTTGGCTCCTCTTAGATTAAGCAAAGTTTCTCGCAAATCGGGTAATTGCACTTGCTGTGTTATCTAAGCGGATCTTTTCCTAGCAACTCCGCATGCAGCTTCAGTTTCTATCTCGGCAGATTTAAGTTTTTCACCTACTGCAGCAAATGCAGCACCTCCATTTTCCGCCAGAGTGTCGTTTCCATTCTTTTCTCGTCATCAGTCTGGTTCGATGCGGCTCGCCACGAAATCCTCTGCTGTGTCAACCTTTTCGTGTCGCAGTAGCTGTTGCAATCTACGTCTTCAATTATTTGCTGGATCTATTTCAATTTCTGTCTTCCTCTACAGTTTTTACTCTCTACAGCTCCCTCTAGTACCGCGGAAGTTTCCATATTCACCTAAATTTTCCCCAAAGGTCGCACTGCTAGTAGTTTCTGGTTTTAACCAGTACCTCTGCTTTTTAGGAGCGCATCACACTCTGGCACTTTGTTGTAAATGACTCGGCAGCTTATCGTTACTGTCTCAATACTGTCACCTGCCGAGAAGAGGAGGAGGGGATTGTGATTTGGGGTGATTTGGATCTTACACTAAAGGTTGGGGATCTTCTTCCTTTCATTGTAGGAACTGGAAGAAGAGTTACCTAGTCTAAAAGCCTTTGTGCACAAGCCACACCCATCCGTCAACCTGTGTAGGAGCTTCTGATGCATAATTGTATGGAGAACCTCGCGTTACGTGTTCCTACATTTCTTAGGAACTCAAATTGATTTTCCCCCAGGTCGGGTTCTGTTAGTCGTTTCAATAGTACCTTTCAGTGACTGCTGTATCAAGTAGAAGCCTACAGATACCAGTCTTTGAATGCTGGTCCCTATTTTGACCGGAACCGAGGTTGGAACCTTCCTATACGTCGGTCAAGGTGCCTGAAGGTGGCGTAATAAGTAGCAGAAACTGTTAACCCAATAAAATAACAGTTTGGAAATTAAGACGGCAGTAGGGTGTTTCATTGCCATTCTTTCAGAGATGGGTGTGGCGAACTATTTGTTGTATGCCAAAAATCGAATAAATATACCCTGACTTATTAATGAATCATAATTGTTTGATATTTAACGAATACTGGAAAACAGCGCACTCAAGTCGTGGCTTTTATACCCTTCCTTCGTTATATTTTAAATGAACATCAGAATTTTAAAATTAGTCTTGTTGGTGGGTCTAAACGGGGAGACTCCTTTCTGTTTTTCCAGGAATCACCTGCCAGATATTTTCGTCGAATACAGTACCAGCATTTGAGCATACTGGGTGTGAGTAAGGGAGAAAAGTTTATCATATTGTTTAATTTCCTCAATGCTCTTCAGAGGAAGTAATTCGGGAGTGCTACCGCAGCACGTAAAGAAGGTTGCATTTAATGAGTGGTTGGGCATGTGGAAATGACAATGACAGGATGATATAGAAGCCAATGGTCTCTCTATGGGTTACAGAAATATGAACCATTCCTTTGTGAATAACCACCCCGATTTGAGGCAGAAGTTAATGCTTCAATGGGAAGAAGAGTGGTTGGAGGTGAGGGACAGCAATGTGTGAATGATGAAAACGACTGTGCGATCGTGGCGTTCCTCCTTCAGATCAAAGAGAAGAGTCGGCATCACGCTACCCTGTCTCGGAACTGGACATAGTCCACCTTTGATGGCTTTCTGCCCTCTCAGGCAACCCTATCCCCCTCCCACCCCGCAAACTGTGGCCCCCATGTCGTATATATTTCACTATTCTACATTTTACCGACGTTTGATTTACGTTCAGACAAGAGGTTACCAATAAATTTAAAGAGTAGGAAGGAAGGAAAATGGGGTTTAACGTCCCGTAGACACTGAGGTCATTAGAGACAGAGTAAAAACTCGGATGGTGTCAAGAATGGGGAAGGAAATCGCCCGTGCCTTTTCATAGGAACCACTCCGGCATTTGCCTGGAGCGATTTAGGGAAAAAACTTAAACAGAGACCTGTCCACTGTTGTATCTCAGAAACAGGTGTAGTTCTTATTTTACAGTTTCTTATTGTCTGGACTCCAGCAAGAAAAGAATGTAAGAAAACTTTTTTTTCGAAAACAAATTTTATTGTTTGTTTTGCAAATACGTCGACTATTAGAGCATCAAACACCAAAGGACGAATAAAGTTAAATATCTCTCTTCGCGAACTAACGAGAGATCTGTGAAAATATATATAACTTTCTTCACAGGTGGAAGATATAGCAGTCGAAAACTGATGATGCATCCAACTGGATCGTTATAGCTATGCCAACTGACTGTCTTACCCTTCTCTGTAGTTCGGAGACTATAAAGAGTAAGCAGAACCGTCAGATCTTTCGATTGACATTCGGGCTCTCTGTTTTAATTGCCTCGTAATCTCTTTATTTGTTTGAATAATTTAAATTGTCCCTTCTCGAGTTCAGCATTGTGCATCGCTGCAGACCACATTTATCGTTTAGACAAATGAAATTACACATGGCTTACTACTTCACTGTCAACGAGAGTTCGACAACTCAAATATCTCTCTCTCTGTACACACACACACACACACAAATACACACACACACACACACACACACACATACACAAACACACTGTAAAGGAACAACATAAGAATTGCGAAAGATTTCTAAGAGAATGCAAAGGTGTTAGAAAAGGATTTATTCCTCGCACAATCAGCAAGAGTGACTTCATTACGTGTCGCCTTTGCTCTGGACATTTTCTGCAAACATATATAGCCTGTTTGCCACCAGCTCGATCTACCCCGTATCGGTTGCTCCAACCGCCAAGAAGAGATGTAGACCCATAAAACACACCATATTGCCAAAGATAAGAACAAAGAATAAAGGGACGCATAACTATCCACTTTATTAGAGATACATACCACTTCGTTCTATATTTACCTCAAGGTGCAAGAGCTTACATGTTTGTCCTTTTTGTAAGTACCTTGTAGCTACTGCACAGGCCTGAAGTATGTCACTCTTCCATTTCCATACTCGATATTCAATTTACATATCAGCCGGAGGGACTGAACCGTGAAATCCTCGATCTGAAATTCAAGATCGTTGGTTGTATTTCGTATGAAGCAGAATATACAGCTTGTTTGCACAGCACAGCTTAGGAAAGAAGTTTTAGTTGTAACTCCTACAGATGGCTTTCAGATTTGCAGTACACCATCTGCGGCGGCGCGGTTAGTTTCGTCCATTGCCTGCACCTACCTGTGAACTCGTTGCAGCAGATCGCCGGAAAACGTCTTCATTTTGAATGAAAGATGGAAGTGCTGGCAAAATTTCGGTATATTCTGAACCTTGATGTACACGTTCACTGCAAAGCCTGTGCTAATCAACACAGTCATGGACAAACCCTTTCATTCACGTTAGCAAATTTATGGTAACATTTATCCCGAAATCTGTACAGCTACTAAGCACAGAGTGTTCTTAAATGAGAATGCTCGCCATACTACTAAGTTTATCGGCGTGTAATGCACTCACGTTATTGGTCACTCATCTGCTCAATATGCCGCTCGGAATTATTGTCTTTTCTCATACACAAAATTACTTAAAATCCTTAATTTCTAAAAAAAAAAAAAACAAACACGCGCTACAGTCTGGAACAGCGCGACCGCTACGGTCGTAGGGTCGAATCCTGCCTCGGGCATGGATGTGTGTGACGTCCTTAGGTTAGTTAGGTTTAAGTAGTTCTAAGTTCTAGGGGACTGATGACCTCAGAAGTTAAGTCCCATAGTACTCAGAGCCATTTGAACCATTTGAAAAAACACACCGGGATAAATATGCCTTCACTTTAAAGCACTTTTGAAGCATTTAGCACAACTGAAACAGGCAAATTGTAACTTCCTTCGAAGCTCATACTACACACGACCGTGCTATTGAAAGGCTGGACTCCGATCCTTGGACTGCTGTAAGCTCTCTATATATCCAAGAGAAAAGACGCGCGAAAGATACTCCGTTCTGATTGGTCATTTCTCTTTAAGGCCAATAGAAAAACGTTCTCCCGCGTTAGTCCGCGCTTTTCATGACCAACCAATCAACAAATAACTCATTTTCGAACTGTACTTTTTCCCGAAATAAATATTTAACATTCTGATATTTTGTTTATACTTCACGTTATTAACTATTTTCATTTGCACTCGAATTAGCTTTCCTTTTGCCATAAACTTAAATATTATGGTACGAAATTCCCCGACGTCTGCATTCACACTGTTCAAATGGCTCTGAGCACTATGGGACTTAACATCTATGGTCATCAGTCCCCTAGAACTTAGAACTACTTAAACCTAACTAACCTAAGGACAGCACACAACACCCAGTCATCATTCAAACTGTCTTAAAAATTTCTCACACTGGTTCGTATAGCGTTTATCAATAGAACAATAATCTACATATTTACTTTATACCACATTCACTCATCATTCAAACTAATAAAAGCATATACAAAATTGCACAAATATAAATAAACAAAAAAACCTTCAAGAAATAAACAGAACAATTCACAAAAACACTCTATTGACCTGTTTCTTGAATGTCCTGGTGGAGGAACAGGAATAAACTGCCTACTATGCGTTCTGTGCAAGCACATACCATGAGATAAATTCCACTATCAGAAAATCATGCTGAAGGAAAGGGAAGTAACCGGCGAAGTGAGAGTAGAAGTCGCGCTCCGAGGGTTCCCTAGAAACTCAATTTTGTTTTATACGTAATAATAATAGTAAAGATAATTTCGTGAGGCTCAATGGCCCGGTGTAGGTCTTTCTATTGGACACTGAAATTCGGAATTACCTGGATGGTGGAAACAACATGGAAGGACTAGCCCCTTTAACTAACATTTATTCTTTTAACAAATATTTATTTTGTTAAATAACAACAGGTCCCATTTAAGAAAATCAGGAAGGAAAATTACAAGTTAATTTGCCATGTTAAATTTACACACTTGAAAGCGTTCAAAATGATGAAAAACACACTCACTGAATTAGGATAATAATGCACTTGAACAAAACGCAAGAAAAGACTTTAACGATATTGGCCTCTACAAATTTAAATTTAAAACAAAATTTAAATAAACCAGCAAATAAATATAATTAATACTGAGTTACAGATAAATTTCTGCAACCGAACTCAAAACCAAGACATTAGACACACCCCAAAAAATGAATATTACCTACTTAACAAGAAATAACAGTTCACGTTTACGGCTTACCCAAATGGTTTACACCAAATAATTTAAAATAACACTTAGAACAACGTTACAATATGTGTTAAAGAGAACAATAACGCTGAAAGGAAAATTCTGCATGTGAAGCCAATTAATCAGATCAAGGTCTCTTGACTAACAGCAAAATTTCATTTACAATGCAAGTCATAACATAAGATACTCAACTTGAGCACAGACAGATAGGAGGTGCAACTACGAATAGCAAACCGCGCTCGAAAATGCTCGAGAGGCGTCCACACGGCCGCAAGCAAGCCAGGCCCACGCACTTATAGGACCTCTCCAATAAGAAAATCAGCCTCACTAAATATGTAAGGTGTAAAGCAGAACTAGTCAAAGGAAGTTGCAAATTCTTCCAGGAAGGAACATAAATAACAACTCGCTAAGGTCTTACCATTAGCTGGAGGTCTTAACACACAAAAACTTAAGGGACTGTATAACAATAATACGAGAGACAACACCAGCTTGTGAAAACGAATATTAAAATTCAGGAACAGTTTGTTCTCTCACAAAAAAAAGCAATTTAAAAACAAAACCAAAATTTTAAAAAGTAGATGTTCATAGCCCCGTGATATAATTGTGCTTAAATTCGGGCATATTACATACAAATCACAATAACAATATTAACCATGGCAAATTTTTAGAGTCAAGTCTATTAAAAAGACAGACAGAGCAGACCGGGCAATAAATTTGTCCTAGAATCACACAGAGTCAAATAATAAAGGCGTGCATGACGACTCAATATAAACACGAACATCTGCTCAGACAGCTTGCGGAATGGGAAATCAGTGCACAGAGGTGAAGAACCAGTTACAAACAACATAGGCGAATCAGACCCTCGGAAAAGACGTCGTGCCGATCCGCACCGCGTGTCTGTTGCTCCATGCCCTGCTGCTGGCCCCAGCTCCACACTGCACAGAGGCTACAGGTAAACTGCCTGCACTGCGCTGTCCGAAGACCTCCCTCTGCCTTGTTTTTTCTTTTATTGTATTTAAATTCTCCATCAGGGGCGGGCTGACAGCAGCATATGCGCTGCTCTTCAGCCGAAATACATTAATTATACAATAGAAGACATTTAAAATAACATACAGGAGAAAATATGGTGGACATACGTATAAAAAGGGGATACATTATGGAAGAGACAGACAAAAAGGTGATACTGTAAAATGGGGATAAAAACCGTAAAAAAGTACTGCACACAAAAAAGCCACACACTGGAACACGTAAAAGAACACAAGGCAAAGTATGGCAATAACATAAAAGTGTTGATGGACGGCATAGCACATAACAATCACTGACAATAACACTATGTAGAAGTCAAGCACACAAAATCACAGCTCTTGACGTCACGGGAGAACAGCACATGGAAGGAGCACACTGATGACGATGAGCAAGCTGAGAGAATCTGCCAGGGGCATGGACACGAGTGAGAAGGGAAGAAGGGAGGGAGAGTGGAAGAGGGGGGGGGGGGAGATGGGCAGGGGAGCGCGCTGAAGAGGGCTGGAGAGGGAAGGACGTGGGAGGGAAACAGTCGAGGTGGGGGTGCAGGGACGCAGGAAGGGAAGGAGGAAAATCCGCTCTGGAAGAAGGAGGGGAGAGGAAAAGTGTTGCTCTGGCGAGGGGGGGGGGTGGGGTGGAAACAAGGCCAGGTTACAGTTGGAATGAAGGGTAGATGTCATGGCGAAGTTCAGCATCCAGGAGGGGAGGTACTGGAAATTGTCCTGATGAAGGAGATGAAGGGTGTGGAAGTGGAGAGAGGGAGGGATACAGCAATAGAGATGCAGCAATGGGTGGGGGTGGAGAGGAAGGGGGAAACCAGGTGGTGGGGGGATCAAGCCTGCAGACAGTGTACTGTAAAGGATGCAGAGATGTTGGAGGAAATGGAGGAGGTGGGGGAATGGGATGAGGTCATACTGGAGTCATGTGGGGGAAGGGAGGTGGGTTTGGAGGGTGCGTTGGGACTTTTGCTGTTGAAGGGTAGGATAGAGAGCCAGCAAGGCGGTGTCATCAGCATATTAGAGGAGGTGGACAGGAGGGGGTGGCTTGGGCATATCGACAGTGTACAGGAGATAGAGGAGAGGGGAGAGGATGGAGCCCTGGGGGATGCCAGCAGTGGGATAAAAGATAAGGGAGTTGATGTCGTCGGGGGTGACATAGGAATGATGGCGTGAGAGGAGGGAAGCAACCAGACGGACAAAATTGATAGGTAGGGTGTAGGTTTGGAGTTCTAAGTGGAGACCGGGATTCCATGCACGGTCGTAGGCATTTTGCAGGTCGAGGGAAACAAAAAATGGCGCAGTGACGGGAGTTAAGCTGGACGGAGAGAAGGTGGACGTCCCTCCGCCGCTCTAGCGGTTTTGAAGCCTCTCTGGGGCAGCGATAACCGTATAAGGGAGTAATACGCCCCACCTGGTGAGACGCCAGCTACAAGCTGTCGACAGTAGGAAGGTGTAACATCCGCCACGGCACAGAAGCTACTTCAGCGATTTGCTTGTCTGTAACCTACCCCAGTTATTCAACTGAAAAAAAGGGGAACTACAGTTTAACGTGGAATCTGAAGAATGTGTCATTTCTGGCGACTCCTCATATCGTTGAAAGGTGAAGGCTAGGTTAAGACCAAGACTAAAAAATTCCGTGGGCTGTCCTAGATGCAATCGCACGACCTCCAGTTTCGAGGCACGCGCTTTACCACTTTTCACTTTTTTTTGAGTCGTCAGTCTTCTGACTGGCTTGATGCGACCCGCCACGAGTTCGTCCCCTGTGCCAACCACTTCATCCCAGAGTAGCACTTGCAACCTACGTCTGGATGTATTCCAATCTCTGTCTTCCTCTACAGCTCCCTCTAATACCATGGAAGTCATCCTCTCCATTCTCCATGTTAGTGTTTTCCACATATTCTTTTCCTCTGCGATTCTGTTTTTCTACTCTCTTCTTTCATCGATCAACTGAAGTATTTCTTCTGTTACCTATGGCTTCTTCGCTGTTACCCTCCCTGTACCGATGCTTTTCTTTCCAACTTGTGTATTTCTTCTTTTTAGGGGTGTCCATTCCTCTTCTGTACTGCCTACTGGACTAGTATTTGTTGCTGTATCCATAGCATTAGAGAACTTCAAGCGTATTTCGTCATTCCTTAGTGCTTAGGTATCTCACTTCTTTGCGTATTGATTCTTCCTGACTAATCTCTTAAACTTCAACGTACTCTTCATCACTACTGCTTTGTCATCTGGGTATGCTTTACGATCCAATACCTGATTTCGGAATCTCTGCCTGACAATGATGTATTGCCACTGAAATCTTGCCCTGTCACCCGGCCTTTTCCATGTATACCTCCTCTTCTTGTGATAGTTGAACAGAGTGTTCGCTATTACTAGCTGAAATTTATTACAGAACTCAATTAGTCTTTCTCCTCTCTCATTCCTTGTTCTAACCCCATATTCTCCTGTAACATTTCTTCCACTCCTTTCCCTAACTCTGCATTCCAGTCGCCCATGACTACTAGATTTTCATCTCCTTTTACATACTGTATTACCCTTCAGTATACTGATATACTTTCTCTATCTCTTCATCTTCACCTTGCGACGTCGGCGTGTATACCTGAACTACCGTTGTCAGTGTTGGTTTGTTGTCGATTCTGATGAGAACAACCCTTTCACTGAACTGCTCACAGTAACTCTCTCTCTTTGCCCTACCTTCGTATTCATAACGAATTTTTCTTCCGTTATACCATTTTCTGCTGTTGATATTGCCCTACCCTCAACGGTACGGAAATTTTTCTCTTCTTCACATTTCACTTCACGGTCCCCTACTATATCTAGATCGAGCCTTTGCTTTTCCCTTTTCAGATTTTCTAGCTACCCTACCACATTCAAGCTTTTGACATTCCATGCCCCGATTCGTAGAACGTTATCCTTTCGTTGGTTATTCATACTTTTTCTCATGGTCACCTCTCACTTGGAAGTCCCTTCCCAGAGATCCGAATGGGGTACTATTCTGGAATATTTGGCAATGGACATCATGACACTTTTTAAATTATAGCCCACATGTACTGTGGATACGCATTATGTGTTTTTCATACAGTGGTTTTCATTGTCTTGTACATACTCATGTTTTGATTACTAATCAAAGTCGCTACTCCTAGGCCATGGGTCCAGAGCGCAAGTTCAACTTTTTTTCTACACAAAAAGACAAAAGAAACAAAAACAGTCTTGGCCTGCAACAATTTTTGTTTATTTTTATTAACAAAAAAGACAAACAGAGCCACAAAAATGAAATTAGCTCTCTAACAAGACACCTGAAAGGAGACCATGACGATGATACTAAGAGATCAGTTAACTCAACACATTCATTGTTTGCTTTTTTGTTTTTTCTTTGTCAAGTTTACCAAAAGCAAGGTAGCAAGAATGAAACACTCTAATAGAAAATCGATTCTACACTTCATCCAGTTGCATGACGATTAAATAGCAGGTACAGTATATTCGCAAAAAGCTCTCTATAACATGGCCTCCTCTGCCACGTTCAATGGGGCATACCTACATATTGGTAAAGGGCACAAGGATCCGGGTCATACCTGCTGCCCGCCACCTAATGAATGTAGTGCCCGATAAGTCACATAACCGCGTTGTTCTTCGTTCTGGGATATAAGGTTGGATCGGGACGCAGCAGAATCTCACTGGGGATTCCTTCGTCCTGGCAAGAAAGGCCAATTTTCGGCCGAGTCAACTCCTCTGTCTATGTTCGCAGGCGACCAACCGATGACATAATGTATCTGTTTCAAGGCAACTACTGCATCGGTCTGTCTTACTAAGGCCGATGCGAAAAAGTTGAACATTGGTGGGGAGGAGGTTATGGACGACTTGGTACTGTGAGCACACCCCTTCCATCGGTTAAATAGATTGACATTGGACCAGGCAACCTTCCATTATGGCTCTGAGGATAGGGAATCCACAGAGGAAGCGCGATTTCGAAACGACCAGTGACATAACAGCATTTTAACAGAGAGATGCGACTGGTGAAGAATATCAACCTCCAAATAACTGACTCAGAAAAAATTCACAACTATGCCTTAGTTGATTACTTATCCTACCAATATCTATTGGAGGCATTAAGTTTGCAGGTCGGAGACAGGCAAAAAGGCGAGCTGTAAATGATTGGGTGACGCGAGGGCACGGTAAAACAGTGCGTCGAAGAAATAGAGCAGAACCTTTGGCCCAAACATCAGGGAGGCCCAAATATCCCATCAGCCGGGGTCTCGCCATAACCTCATAGCGTACCCGAAAGTTAGAGTTTCACCTAACAAACTTGCCCAATAATCGTTGTAGCTTTTGGGATATTATCGCAGGAAAGGGAAAAATTTGGATAACAAAATAGGCTTTGCTCTCCTTAGGCCCGACTTGTATATAGATAGTTCATCTAAAGGTTTTTATGAGTGATTCTGCGAGTATCAAAATATGTGACATATATGGCTATATCATTTGACTGCATTGACTTAGAACAGCGGTCGTCAAACTTTTTTTGAATAAGAGCCAACACTGACACTGCAGGTCTACACCTCTGGTCGCATAGGAAGGTGGAGGGGGCCCGTGGAGGGGGGGTGGGGGGAGATAAAATGGTCACTCAAAGAGAAATTCAACTTTTAACCAACCCATAGTTACTGATAGAAGTTTATCACTTAAACATTTTGAATCTACATATTAAAGGTATCACATCAAGAAACAAAGAAACTAATGTATTGGAATTCTATTCAGTTTCCTGAGAACTTACGTACTGACCGATTTTCCATACCTAATCGGATACTGTGGTCAGTGCCATCGCAACAGCATCCCATGTTTGTTTTTCTGATTTGGCGGCACATTTCCTGGTAGTCTCCACGCAGTAGTATCTGAAAAAATACCAAGCGGTTGCAGCACGCCGTTTTCAATCGGACTTTTGTATTAGGCCAAATAGAGCAGTGGCGGTTTAAAAAATATAACTTTATTAATTGAAAATTATCACGAATGGGTGGAAATGCGAAGACAGTTTTTTTGTATAAGAGGATTTAGAAGTCGGTTTCATTTGTTGTATTACGCGCGTTTTTTGGGAGTAAATAACACTTATTGGGGTGAACAGCTCGGTCACTTTTCCCGATGAGCTTAGTGCCTATTTTTTCCTATCGGACGTCGTGTCGACTTTAGTAACCCACACAAGAAATCACCAAACGAAAGTAAATAACAAGGAACTATATTTGTAGGCCAAAGGACGTTGTTTAAACATTGATATAGTAAAAAATTATTACTCTCCATACAAATGAGGTAACAAGAGTAATATAAATGACATAACCTATATCACACGACTCAAAAACAATGTTTTTACTAAGAAACGACGGAACAAGTTTCCTCCGTCAGTCTCCCTGACAACGATGGCGATGTATGTCAGAACTGCTCTGACCACTTCTCGGCAGACAGCAGCGATGTTCAGGACAAAAATAAGCAACTGCCTCTTTCCCCTTCCTGGCGACGTTACTACACCTTCCCATACCGTTCTTACAATTAATTGGTAACCTCCGTAAATTAGTATGTTATATTGATTAATAACAGTAGCTGCAATATGAGAAACGATCACAGATGTTTTCAAAGGAATTTTTGTTTCACTCATTGCATTGTATTACAACAGCCTTAATTTCATTACAAATTAATTGCTACGAACACGTACCACATTTGAAGATGACCGTCTCTATAACGCGCTTTCAGGAATCCCTATTGTTTCCGTTCGACACTGACACCACAGCAGCTGATCGCTGCCGGTGGCCCACGCCCGTGAGTTGTTAGCACTGGAAGGCAAAACCACAAAATATTCACCCTCTCACATCAGTTAACCCTGTAGTGGCTACGCTACATACCACTGTTTCCCTGAAGCAGGCGGTAAAGTTGCTTAGCCGGCCGCGGTGGTCGAGCCGTTCTAGGCGCTTCAGAGCGGAACCGCGCGACTGCTACGGTCGCAGGTTCGAATCCGGCCTCCGGCATGGATGTGTGTGCTGTCCTTAGGTTAATTAGGTTTACGTAGTTCTAAGTTATAGGGGACTGATGACCTCAGATGTTAAGTCCCATAGTGCTCAGAGCCATTTGAACCATTTGAAAGTTGCTTACCTCGCGGCCGAATTCACCATCGTCAATTGAAATTAAGCCTTCCTTCAAATATTACTGTCTCTGTTACTGAGCAATAAAACTGCACTCTTAAGAAGCTCTGAGCGGTTGTTGACGTTTTTGGATTTGGCTGCCGCGCAGGATTAGCCGAGCGGTCTAAGGCGCTGCATTCATGGACTGTGCGGCTGGTCCCGGCGGAGGTTCGAGTCCTCCCTCGGGCATGGGTGAGTGTGTTTGTTCTTAGGATAATTTAGGTTAAGTAGTGTGTAAGCTTAGGGACTGATGACCTTAGCAGTTAAGTCCCATAAGATTTCACACACATTCGAACATTTTTTTGGATTTGGCTGTTTGTTGCTTGATGCATATCCTGAAAAAATACGGCTGAAAACCGCGGGCTGCACGAAAATTTGAATCGAGCTCACAAGCTCAGATTTTTTATACCTCCAAAGGAGCCTAGAACTTAGTAGCTGACATATACTGATCAGTCAGAACAATATGATCACCTACCTAATAGCCGATACGTCTACGTTTGGCACGAATAACAGAGGAGACACGTCGTAGCATGGAAGCAATGAGGCCTTGGTAGGTTGCTGGAGGGAGCTGCCACCGCATCTGCACACACAAGTCACCTGATTCCCGTAAAGTCCACGGAGGGGGGCAATGAGATCTGATGCAGCGTTCAATAACATCACAGTTGTGTTCGATGGGATTCGGATCTGGAGAGTTGGCGGGGAGGCAGCACATCAATTGGAACTCGCCACTGTTTTCCTCTAAATACACCTACACATCCTGGCCTCGTGCCATGGCGATCTTGGTGAAAAATGCCACTGCCTTCAGGAGTAATGATCGTCATGGAGGGGTGTACGTGGTCTGCAACCAGTGTACGATACTCCTTGGCCGTCACGATGCCTTGTACGAGCTTCGCTGGATTGGATCTGCCGTCAGTTTGTCTCCGTCCCTCAGTACTGGTGTCAACAAGGAGCTGCTCCCCTGCAAGACGATGTATTCGCAACCTCCCATCGCCATGATCAAGAAGGTATTGCCAGCCATAGTGGCCGAGCGGTTCTAGGCGCTACAGTCTGGAACCGCGCGACCGCTACGGTCGCAGGTTCGAATCCTGCCTCGGGCATGGATGTGTGTGATGTCCTTAGGTTAGTTAGGTTTAAGTAGTTCTAAGTTCTAGGGGACTGACGACCGCAGCAGTTAAGTCCCATAGTGCTCAGAGTCACTTGAACCAAGAAGGTATCGGGATTCATCAGACCGTGTAACCATCTTCCACAGCGCCAACGTCCAGTGCTGATGGTCAAGTGCCCATTTCAGTCGCAGTTGCCGATGTCGTAGTGTTAACACTGATATATACATGGGTCGTCGGCTGTAGAGACCCATCGTTCGGAGTATTTGGTGCACTGTGTGTTCAGACACACTTGTATTCTGCCCAGCATTAAAGTCTGACGTTAGTTCCGCCCGTTGTATTTCACCGGTCTGCCCAGCCTACGACGTCCGACATCTGTACTGAGAGGTGGGCGCCTGATCCCACGACGTCTGGACATGGTTTTACATTGATTTCGCTGCGTGTTGAAGATATTCACCACAGGATTCCTGGAACACCAGGCAGGTCGTGGAGTTTCCGAAATGCTCGTGCTGAGGTCCGAGCCATCAAAATCTGCCCTCAGTCAAACTCAGATAGATCGCTCGCCTTCCCCATTCTATACACGGACAGCACGCCCACTGATGCAACATGCACCGTGCATGTGTCTGACTAGCAGTCATTTCTCGCCAGGTGACGCTGCTATAACCTGGACGGGTTTATATCGATATATCGATAGTAGGTCAGTGATTACTGATCACTGTAAATTTCAACTTGATACCTATAGCCGTTCCTGAGAAAGGATTATTAATAGAGGTTGCAGAGAGACATATGGACAACATACTACAAAAAATATTTTTTTGTGATTGTTGTGTACATAGTTCCGCGTAGTCAGCGCGTACACAACTTTCCCACTAGAGTGCTCCCCGCTAAGCACAACAGTGCAGGCGCAGTGCTCATCCGTCTCCGCACTACGAGATGGCGCTGCCTTAGAGACGGACCAAATTCTGCTTCCACCGATCCGTGTATTAACATGTAATGCAGCCAATGAGATTAGATTACTGCTAATGTAGAACCTTTTCTCCTCATGGATCACACCCGCGCAGTGATACCTGAACGCTCGAGGTATTATAACGAGTGTACAGACCTCCGATTAGTCAGTCTGCATTAGTCTGCATTAGCCTGCACCAATATATAGTCAAGTTTCAGTGTGCGCCTAATAAGATTATCATATTCCTGTACATAGCCATGAAGATAAATGAATAGACACTTTGTCAAGTGTCAGAGATATGTGAGAATAAGATTAACATACCAAGACCAAAGGAACTTCAGATTGTCAATTGTAAACAGCATCTAGAATCAAGTAAGTAAGGTTTATGATTGTTATTATTTTAATAAATGTGTGTGAAAATTAATCAAGTTCTGTTTAAAGGTGGTCACCGTCAATCTGCTACTCTAAGCGTGCAAGTGGCATTTCTATCGTCTCACCTAACGGCAGAAGATAAACACGCCATGATAAGACCACGAGACATATTGCTGACACTCGCCTACTTTGCTAGAGCGACAAGTCAAATAATCTGATGGTGTGTGTACCGAAGGTCTTACAGTACGCACACCACAGTGATATAATTACAAATTAACAATTTCAGGAGAGTCTTCTTTATCGTGTACTGTGAAACCTTCTTCTTGTCAAATTTCAAGATTCTACGTGTAGATCAACGGGAAGTACCACGTAAGTTTTGATGTGCGTGTGTGCAAGTATCGAAATATTGACATCTTTTGACTGCACTGATTTCAAAGCTAAAATTTTTACATCGCCAAGTTACCACAGACCTTAGTATGTGATATAAATTTCAACCTGGTACCTCTACTTGTTCCTGAAAAAGTGGTCTTAGGAGTTGGATTAACAGACAGAGATAGACAGATGAACGGACGGGCAATACGAGGTGCATTCAAGTTCTAAGGCCTCCGATTTTTTTTCTAATTAACTACTCACCCGAAATCGATGAAACTGGCGTTACTTCTCGACGTAATCGCCCTGCAGACGTACACATTTTTCACAACGCTGACGCCATGATTCCATGGCAGCGGCGAAGGCTTCTTTAGGAGTCTGTTTTGACCACTGGAAAATCGCTGAGGCAATAGCAGCACGGCTGGTGAATGTGCGGCCAGAGAGAGTGTCTTTCATTGTTGGGAAAAAAGCCAAAAGTCACTAGGAGCCAGGTCAGGTGAGTAGGGAGCATGAGGAATCACTTCAAAGTTGTTATCACGAAGAAACTGTTGCGTAACGTTAGCTCGATGTGCGGGTGCGTTGTCTTGGTGAAACAGCACACGCGCAGCCCTTCCCGGACGTTTTTGTTGCAGTGCAGGAAGGAATTTGTTCTTCAAAACATTTTCGTAAGATGCACCTGTTACCGTAGTGCCCTTTGGAACGCAATGGGTAAGGATTACGCCCTCGCTGTCCCAGAACATGGACACCATCATTTTTTCAGCACTGGCGGTTACCCGAAATTTTTTTGGTGGCGGTGAATCTGTGTGCTTCCATTGAGCTGACTGGCGCTTTGTTTCTGGATTGAAAAATGGCATCCACGTCTCATCCATTGTCACAAACGATGAAAAGAAAGTCCCATTCATGCTGTTGTTGCGCGTCAACATTGCTTGGCAACATGCCACACGGGCAGCCGTGGTCGTCCGTCAGCATTCGTGGCACCCACCTGGATGACACTTTTCGCATTTTCAGGTCGTCATGCAGGATTGTGTGCACAGAACCCACAGAAATGCCAACTCTGGAGGCGATCTGTTCAAAAGTCATTCAGCGATCCCCCAAAACATTTCTCTCCACTTTCTCGATCATGTCGTCAGACTGGCTTGTGCGAGCCCGAGGTTGCTTCAGTTTGTTGTCACACGATGTTCTGCCTTCATTAAACTGTCGCACCCACGAACGCACTTTCGACATCCATAACTCCATCACCACATGTCTCCTTCAACCGTCGATGAATTTCAATTGGTTTCACACCACGCAAATTCAGAAAACGAATGATTGCACGCTGTTCAAGTAAGGAAAACGTCGCCATTTTAAGTATTTAAAACAGTTCTCATTCTCGCCACTGGCGGTAAAATTCCATCTGCCGTATGGTGCTGCCATCTCTGGGACGTATTGACAATGAACACGGCCTCATTTTAAAACAATGCGCATGTTTCTATCTCTTTCCAGTCCGGAGAAAAAAAACCGGAGGCCTTAGAACTTGAATGCACCTCGCAAAGTGAACCTGTAAGGGTTCCGTTTGTACCGATTGAGGTACTGAGTCCTAAGACAGGAAGGTTACGGTGCTGCGTAATATCACGACTAGGTTACTGGAGATGGAATAGGAGCTTTGATTGGACAGGGACGGGAAACTAAGTAGGTCGACAACTTTTCAAAGGAAGCGATGTAGGGAGAAACGAAATCTGGGTGGTCAGACGGTGATCGGAATCCCTCTTCTCTCAAACGCATGTCCATTGTCTAAACCAATGCTACACCTCACTGGGCTATGATGCCGGTAAAGTTATTGTGTAGATAACACTAGTAGGGTGTAATTTTCTTTTGTGTTTATGTAAGTCAGAAGTACAATCGACATCTTTATTTTTTGTATGTTTATGGGAACCTTAAACGAAAACGAAAGAGAGCTTTGGAGAAAAGAGAAGTGCCTGTACGAGTATTAAGAGCTGAGATGGCAAGTAACAGACGGTTCATATAAAAGAAACGAACTCGAAGACAATATTATAAAAAGATAATAGATAGTTAATGAATATAGGGTGGGAGACATGATACTGAAAGAAGAATTTGTTACAGCCCTGACAGTCGAAACAAGTCCAAGACGATATTCCTTCATAATTATTGAGATCCTTGGCAGCAATAGCCATGACAAAAATATTCCACGTTATGTGTAACGTACATAAGACACGTGAAATAGGCCAGCCGCTGTGGCCGAGCGGTTCTACGCGCTTCAGTCAGCAACCACGCTGCTGCTACGGTCGCTGGTTAGAATCCTGCCTCGGCCATGGATGAGTGTGATGTCATTAGGTTAGTTAGGTTTAAGTACTTCTAAATCTAGGGGACTGATGACCTCAGATGTTAAGTCCTATAGTTCTCAGAGCCATTTGAATCATTTAAACAGGTGAAATAGCTTCCAACTTCAAGAATAATGTAATAATTCCTACCTAAAAGAAGGGAGGCGTAGACAGATCTGAATGTTACCGAGAAATCAGTTTAATAAGTCATGGATGCAATATAGTGGAACGAATTATTTACAGAGGAACGGGAAAAAACTCTGGGAAGATCAATTTGCATAAAGGAGAAATGCAAGAAAACGTGAGTTCTTACTAATCATATGACTTATCGTAGAAGATAGACTGAAGATTGGCAAACACGCGCTTACAGCATTTGTAGATTCAGAGAAAGTTTTTGGCAGTGTTGACTGAAATATACTATTTGAAATTACGAAGATAGTAGGGGTAAAATATAGGGAGCGAAAAGCTATCTATGGCTTGTACAGAAATCAGAATGGAGTTACAAAGTCTGACAAGGAATGAACCAGCCATTGAGAAGAGAGTGAAACAAGATTTTAGACTTTCCCGATCTTATTCCATCTGTACGATGAGCAAGCAGTAAAGGAAAGCAGGAAGTAATTTGGAAATGGAATTAAAACTCAGGGAGAGGAAATGAAAATTTTGCTACTTGTTGATGACATTGTATTACTAAAGCGTTTATCTATTTTCCAGTTCGATTGTTTGTGTTACAAAATGTTCATTTTATATAAATTTTGTTAAATATTTGTAAAGCTGGACTGAATTTGCGAGGGAGAGTGAAAACATTGGAGCTATCGACTTTTTTCGAGTCGAAACAAAGAGCTTCGAAGTGAGTCAATGAATAGTAATGATCCCTGGTAGCACTATGTACTTGTATACACGAATGCCATCAAGAGCCTCACCCACGAGCGGCACAGTATCGTCTGCAATCGGTCGCTCTCCTTTATCCCGCCACACATCAGCGATCTTCCAAGCAATTTCAATCAGTATTTCTAACGCCATTGTGTCGTGTGACCCTGATATGGAAAATGAACTGCCATGTTTGGCAGCATTGGCGGTTGATGCTTGCATGTCGTGCAAGACTTGGAGAGAAAAAGAACACTCTTCTTGGGAATTTAGGCTACCTTACAGAATATCTTACAAATTTTATTGACGCCAAGTAGGATGTTACAGTCTGTAATTTTGAAGTTCTCAATTCTTTTTTCATTCTTTAGCATTGTAGTTTAATTACACATATTTGCACTAATGCTTTTCAATGTCGATGTGTCTATAAATGTTGTCAACAGATGTGGTACAGAAAGGATTTAACTTGCAAGGAACAATGGTGTGGGTGACTGGGATAAACACTTAGAAAGGGGACCCCTGCTAATAGTTTATTAATCTCAGACTATGGCGTACGTCTACTCAAGTTTTTATAGCAGTCATTATTAACAAGAAATATAAATTATGTTTATGGATACACGAAATTTATTAATTATTAAATAATCCTTTTAAATAAATCATTTTCATAATTTAATGTGAAATAGTTTCTGTTTGCTTCAGTCAAATAAGCAAAACATAATAAATAAGCCTACATTTATAAGTCTGAATAAACATGATTACTATGAAAAATACTGAGGCAAAGATTCAAGCGCATATGGGCACTAAAAAATTCCAAACACACTCTGAGGTGACAAAAGTCATGGGATACCTCCTAATATCGTGTCGGACCTCCTTTTGCACAGCATAGGCCAACAATTCGACGTGGCATGGGCTCAAAAAGTCGTTGGAAATCGGTGCAGAAATACTGAGCCATGCTGACGCTATAGCCGCCCATAATTGCTGAAGTGTTGCCGGTGTCGAACTTTGCGGAAAAATTAACGCTATTGAAAATTGTGAACAATTGTGACCCGGTGACATGGCGCATTGTCATCCATAAAAATTCCATCATTATTCGGGAACATGAAGTCCATTAATGGCTGCAAATGGTCTCCAAGTTGCCGAACATAACCGTTTCCAGTCAATGATCGATTCAGTATACACAGTCCACACCATTACCTAACCAACACTAGCCTGCACAGTGCCTTGTTGACGACCTGGGTCCATGGATTTTTGGAGTCTCCGTCGCCCTCGAACCCTACCATCGGTTCTTACCAACTAAAACTGGGACTCATCTGACCAGACCACGGTTTTCCAGTCGTCTAGCGTCCAATCAATATGGCCACGAGCACAGGAGAGACGCTGTAGGCGATCTCGTGCTGTTAGCAAAGGCTCTTGCGTTGGTCGTCTGCTCCCATTGCCCAGTAACGCCAGATGTCGCAGCATTGTCCTAACGAAACGTTCGCCGTACGTGCCGCATTGGTTTCTGCGGTTACTTCACGCAATGTTGCTTGTCTGTTAGCACTGACAACTGTACGCAAACGCATGTGCTCTCTGTCGTAAAGTGAGACCCCTCGGCCACTGCACTGCCCGTAGTGAGTAATACCAGAAATTTGGTATTCGCGGCACATCTTGACACTGTTGATCTCGGAATACTGAATTCCCTAAAGATTTCCGAAATGGAATGTCCCATGCGTCTAGCTTCAACTACCATTCCGCGTTCAAACTCTGTCAATTTACGTCGTGCGGCCATAATCACGTTGGAAACCCTTTCACCTGAATCACCAGAGTACAAATGACAGCTCCACCAATGCACTGCCCCTTTATACCCTGTTTGCGACGTAACATTAGCGACAGCCCCGGACGGTGCAGAAGTCCCGCCCAATCACCCCCCTCCACTCCAATCCATATCCTAAGCTCCGCCCATGGTCTGCCGCATGTTCCAACATGAAAGTTGTTCGCATCACAGATATGTCAATCATAACAAGGGAGAAAATCAGTAGTTAGTACGAAATACAGTTTTTCCGGTACCATTGTGAAAAGAATTAGAAATATGTTCATTGAATATGCGAGTTGAAAAATCATCAATAATAAAGAAAAATAAAAATGTTATCCACATTGTCTTTTTATTTCATGAGTTTTCATCTGCACTATATAAAAAATCTGATATTTGTTAACTGCAGTGAGCGCAAATTTCCGTCACCTCGCGTAGTGTAAGAAATTCTGTTGGGAAATATTAATTGGTAGTATCGCCAAAGATGCTGTCCATTATCTCGATTGTCTAAAGTCAATGTTGTGCATAAACAAGGAAAAGTCGATGTCTTGGTTTGTTTCTGATTACCTCATTAAGACTAAAGAACATAAGAATGGGATAATATAGAAATGCGTAATGCAAGCAGTCAGATATTTATACAGTGACATTCTTCATTAATATTTACCTGTGTAATGGCTGAATTTTTACTTGTGAGCTCTCATGAATGCTTGCTTACAGCAGACATGAGATTAGTTTGAGTTCTTCTTCAGTGTTTGAGAGCTTTAGAGCTGCCTATTGTTAACATATGTACATAATTTCGTCAGTGTCATTCCAACACATCTTATCGTACTTTAATGTCTGTTAGATATCAGTTTTGACAGCAGTTGGCCACAACAGTCAAGATTAGGTACCTTGTGTACGATAACTTTATTGAGAGTGCATATCTATGTTTCATTTTTACAGTATTACACAAACTGCTAAGAAGTACTAACAGCACAACACTGCTAGTATGAACAACCGCGGTAAAACAAAAAACGACTAACAAAAAAAAAAAAAAAAAAGAGCGACGAGGACTACCAAAGATCATATTGATGCGGTCTTGGTTGGTGTGGCGGAGGGTAGGTGTGGAGGGGGGTAAATGGGCGGGGCTTGTGCAAATGTCCAGGGCTGTCGCTAAAGTTTCCTCTGTTTTACGCGATACTACAGCCACTTGTACATACACATTATTATGCCATTACCAGTATCGGTCCCGAGCCCATCGTCAGATGGTAGCGTTGACTTCTTTTGCATTTGTGTCATCCTGAAAAGCCCGCCTTTACCTGAGGATGGCCCCAGGCCCGAAACTAGCAGTGGTATAATAAAATTATTTAAGAAAACTTGTGGCTGGTTGCAGTATTTCCTACAGTATAATATTGATATAATCTTGTTTGAGTGGTAACCAAATCAGTAGGAATTTTTCCCATGTTGTATTATTTTTCTTGTGATTGTTATGACTTAATGAAACGGCATTTAAAATTTAATAGCAGTAGAGCTAGCAGTTTTAGAGAAAGAAAACATTTTAGTCGGAAAAACATGATTTTTTTAGCTCTGTTTACAAAATGGAAAAACGTTAAATATCGAAAAGAATTAGAACTAGAGCAGTGAAATTTTAACTATAAATTGGTAATTCAGATCGCTAATAACATCATGTAAAACATTGACTAAAATATTGTTGCTTAGGTGAGACATGAGGATTCAACGAAATTTAGATGTATCCCTAAACTAGATACCAGTTGCTTAAGTTCGGAAAAAGACAGACAGTAGAACCTATTTTTGATGTATTTTGTATCTGCATCGATATTTCTATGTCAATTTGTAGTACTGCTTACGTATAATGTTGTATCTGTCATGGAAATTCTTTGACTTTGTGTACATATTTCAATATGTGAACTTTTGAACGATGCTGTTTAAATTACGCTTGTGAATTTAAATAATTACTGAAATGATTGTTAATATAATGTACTGTAAATGACTTGGTCCATAGTTAGGGAACATAGTGTTAATTGTAAAAGATGTGGGGAAGTCCCGCAGCTACGGAAGTAGCCTGGGGAAGTGGAAAAGGTGTGGTTGGCGCGCAAGTTGCAACTCAGCCTTTGTGACGGGTAAGGAGTCTGGGCTGAACAGTGCTGTGTTTAACACCTCGCTAACAGTAGCGGATCATTGTGGCTAATATTCCTGGAGTTTTGAAGCCAGAAGAGCTTAAGGGTAGTATTTATGGGCCTCGGATGCTGCATTAGGTGATACCATTATTATGGTATGGTTTCTGGCCCTGAAGATGAGTAATAGAGCGAGGCCAACAGTATTGCTATGATTGCATCGCTGCCAGGTTAACAGCCACTGCAAATTACGCCACCAGCCTTCCACTAAATTGTTTATATTTGGCGCTCTATAAATGGACCAGGTATTTGTGAAATTTGGATGATTTCATAATAATAATTGTGATGTAGCTAAAAAACTCTGCACTACGTGAGCAAAAGTATCCGGACACCTGGCTGAAAATGACTTACAAGTTCGTGTCGTCCTCCATCGGTAACGCTGGAATTCAGTATGGCGTTGGCCCACTCTTAGCCTTCATGACAGTTTCCACTCTCGCAGGCACAAGTGCAGTCAGGTGCTGGAAGGTTTCTTGGGGCGTGACAGCCCATTCTTCACGGAGTGATGCACGGGGGAGAGGTATCGTTGTCGGTTGGTGAGGCCTGGCACGACGTCGGCGTTCCAAAACATCCCAAAGTTGTTCTATAGGATTCACTTCAGGACTCTGTGCAGGCCAGTCCATTACAGGGATGTTATTGTCGTGTAACCACTCCGCCACAGGCCGTGCATTACGAACAGGTACTCGATCGTGTTGAAGTGTGCAATAGCCATCTCCGAGTTACTCTTCAACAGTAGGAAGCAAGAAGCTGCTCAAAACATCAATGTAGGCCTGTGCTGTGATAGTGATACGCAAAACGACAAGGGGTCAAAGTCCCCTCCATGAAAAATACGACCACACCATAACATCACCGCCTCCGAATTTTACTGTTGGCACTACCCACGCTGGCAGATGACGTTCACTGGGCAGTCGCCATACCCACACCCTGCTATCGGATCGCCACATTGTGTACCGTGATTCGTCACTCTACACAACGTTTTTGGGGGGTGTCCGGATACTTTTGATCATATGGTGTATCTTACATCCGTGATTATCCCAAATCACAAACCTGGACAGGTATCGTATCCAAGTGAATTTAATTCCGCGTGTCCTAATTTATTGTGAGAAAGTGGTTGAACTTGAATTTAATGTTGTGTTTTCATCTGCATAGCCAATTATACTTTTGAGTAGGTCAAAAGACTGCTTACGAAAGTACATTATTTACTTAAAGAGTTATAGTTTGTTGTACTTTACTTAATTAATGATTAATGATAAGAATACTTACCATTTCTCATAGATTCTGGTGTAGTTTTGTTAATGAGCATGGTTCTTCAAATCATGAAAGTTTAAGGGTCCTCATGTACTACGCTAGCAATGCAAAGGCTCCTTCAGAGCCAGTGTTGTTGGACTTGAATTCTGTTTAGTTGCGTCAAACCGTGTTTAAGAAAGAACCATTTACTGTGTTATCAACTAATGCACGTTGATTAACGCACAGGCGTAGAAATTTTGGAAAATTTGTGGTAAGTTCCATGGGACCAAACTGCTGAGGTCATCGGTCCCTAAACTTACTACTTAAACTAACTTACGCTAAAAACAACACACACACCCATGCCGGATGGAGGACTCTAACCTCCGACTGGGGGAGCCGCACGAACCGTGACTAGGCGCCAAGACCGCGTGGCGTAGCCGCGCGGCGTGCATAAAGACCCTGTACTTAACAATGAAGTCATAGATTATGATCATTAGGAGACCCCCTGATTTAAATTCAGAATCATTTCAAGCTTTTCCCTGTTCAGTATTGCTATTAGTTTCATGTTTGTCGGTAACTGGTTTTATAAACTGTTACACTAAGTTCGTTCCAGGTACGTGTTGTTGAGAGGCATACGTTACTGTTTTTTATCTCATTGGCCATTTGTTTGTTAGTAGCAAATTTATCTGCAAGGTTAGGTTACTGTGTTGTAGTATGAACATTTATTAGGAAAAAGTTTAGTGTGGCTATCAAGGAAAGTTAGGTTAACCTTAGCACTGCCTTCTGCTTTATCATTTTGCTTGATAGAAGAATGCCTAATGAGGCTTGCGACCTGTTTTAATATGTAATGTTACAACTTGCTTTTGTGCTGGGAGAACGTCTGTTCCTAAACCATCTGTTTACTATTATTTATAGTCTGCTGGAGTGTTTCGGAAACGAATCCCAGTTTCCACAAGGTTACTTCACGGTCACAACTTTCAAAAATTCCTCGTAGAGGTGTAACGTTAACATCGATTGCCCTTTTAAGGAGGCCGGTGGAATCGTTACAAGATTGAACGGCTAGATAGGATCCTCAGAACTGAAAATAAAATACCTAGAGGCGCCTACGTAGGAATACATAAATTTATTTCTAGTGAGCATGGGTAAGGCTGTTAGAACATACCACCCAACTATTTTAGTTGAGTCAAAAAAGCGTATGGAATTTAGGTATGAAGTGACGGATATAAACTCAAAAACGAAATGTTTAAAAGACTGATATTATTTAATAATCGTGATCTTACGGGTGTGGTGTATTTCCTTTTAAAACAAAATTAAAGTGTTGTTTAATTTTTTACTATATTTTGTAAGTTTCTTAAAAGCAGCTTGCCATTTTAATGAATACAGTTTATTTTAAGTTCTCTCTCTCTCTCTCTTCATTGTTGTAAGCCTGTCGGTAGTGGGAGAGTACAAAAGGTCCTTTGTCACAGTGATTCAGCACTATGCAGAGGTTATTACCAAGTGTGTTAATAAATAGCTACTTTCCAAACGTTTCACTGTTTTCACCTTAAATGAGAAATGTGATAGCATGTAGCAGGAACGGGTTCAGTTACCATCTGAAAACATTCGTTCTTAATAATAAACGAGGAATTACTTAACGACCTATCATGTGTTAAAACTTTAAGAGTTGTTAAATTATTAGAAGTGTGAGAAAGAGAAAAATTATTTTAATAATTCTAGGCAAAAACTTGAGTATTACAGAAGGAAGTAAGCGTCACTGTGAGGTTTTTAGCTGAACTGATGGGTTTCTTGAAGAGATTACATTTTTTTCTGCAAGGTGAAATATACGCGCAAACTAACCTAAAATAAAGTCTGATTTTGGTGTCGTCTTTTACAAGCTGCCTGTTAATCAAAATGTTGTAGCAACCTTTACTGTCATGTGCCCAAAAAAACTATTGAACTTCTTCTTCTTCCTCAAGTTGAGGAGCCACGATAATACTACCGTGTCATTTTCTTCTAGTAGTAAAATACACTCCTAGAAATGGAAAAAAGAACACATTGACACCGGTGTGTCAAACCCACCATACTTGCTCCGGACACTGCGAGAGGGCTGTACAAGCAATGATCACACGCACGGCACAGCGGACACACCAGGAACCGCGGTGTTGGCCGTCGAATGGCGCTAGCTGCGCAGCATTTGTGCACCGCCGCCGTCAGTGTCAGCCAGTTTACCGTGGCGTACGGAGCTCCATCGCAGTCTTTAACACTGGTAGCATGCCGCGACAGCGTGGACGTGAACCGTATGTGCAGTTGACGGACTTTGAGCGAGGGCGTATAGTGGGCATGCGGGAGGCCGGGTGGACGTACCGCCGAATTGCTCAACACGTGGGGCGTGAGGTCTCCACAGTACATCGATGTTGTCGCCAGTGGTCGGCGAAAGGTGCACGTGCCCGTCGACCTGGGACCGGACCGCAGCGACGCACGGATGCACGCCAAGACCGTAGGATCCTACGCAGTGCCGTAGGGGACCGCACCGCCACTTCCCAGCAAATTAGGGACACTGTTGCTCCTGGGGTATCGGCGAGGACCATTCGCAACCGTCTCCATGAAGCTGGGCTACGGTCCCGCACACCGTTAGGCCGTCTTCCGCTCACGCCCCAACATCGTGCAGCCCGCCTCCAGTGGTGTCGCGACAGGCGTGAATGGAGGGACGAATGGAGACGTGTCGTCTTCAGCGATGAGAGTCGCTTCTGCCTTGGTGCCAATGATGGTCGTATGCGTGTTTGGCGCCGTGCAGGTGAGCGCCACAATCAGGACTGCATACGACCGAGGCACACAGGGCCAACACCCGGCATCATGGTGTGGGGAGCGATCTCCTACACTGGCCGTACACCACTGGTGATCGTCGAGGGGACACTGAATAGTGCACGGTACATCCAAACCGTCATCGAACCCATCGTTCTACCATTCCTAGACCGGCAAGGGAACTTGCTGTTGCAACAGGACAATGCACGTCCGCATGTATCCCGTGCCACCCAACGTGCTCTAGAAGGTGTAAGTCAACTACCCTGGCCAGCAAGATTTCCGGATCTGTCCCCCATTGAGCATGTTTGGGACTGGATGAAGCGTCGTCTCACGCGGTCTGCACGTCCAGCACGAACGCTGGTCCAACTGAGGCGCCAGGTGGATATGGCATGGCAAGCCGTTCCACAGGACTACATCCAGCATGTCTACGATCGTCTCCATGGGAGAATAGCAGCCTGCATTGCTGCGAAAGGTGGATATACACTGTACTAGTGCCGACATTGTGCATGCTCTGTTGCCTGTGTCTATGTGCCTGTGGTTCTGTCAGTGTGATCATGTGATGTATCTGACCCCAGGAATGTGTCAATAAAGTTTCCCCTTCCTGGGACAATGAATTCACGGTGTTCTTATTTCAATTTCCAGGAGTGTAATATCTGTGTAGTTCAAAGTCAGATTCAATTCGGCCGCGCATCTCTCCATCCTGCTGCCGCTGGAATCGCAGCTGCACCTGCGCTGCGCCATGGGAACAAAAAAAAAAAAAGTTCAAATGGCTTTGAGCACTATGGGACTTGACATTTGAGGTCATCAGTCCCCTAGGACTTAGAACTACTTAAACCTAAATAACCTAAGGACATCACACACATCCATGCTCGAGGCAGGATTCGAACCTGCGACCATAGCGGTCGTGCGGTTCCAGACTGTAGCGCCTAGAACCGCTCTTCCACTGCGGCCGGCTCCTTGGGAAACAGCGGCGACTTGCGGACGAAACCCAGCCGCGTCGCCGTGTACCTGAGCGAGCAGGGCCGATCGTTTCGCCGCGGGGAGTCTGACGCTGTCGCACCTAGGTCAACGCACCTTTAGCTGGAATATCCGCCTTTGGGGTGGGGTGGGTCTGGAAGGGATGATGATGATGATGATGTTTGGTTTGTCGGGCGCTCAACTGCGCGGTCATCAGCTCCCGTACAAAGTTCCAATTCCTACACAGTCCATTCTCTTTTCACAATCCAATCTAGTCACTCTCACAAATGATGATGATGATGAAATGATGAGGACAACACAAACACCCAGTCCCCGGGCAGAGGAAATCCCCAACCGGCGGGGAATCGAACTTGGGACCCCGTGATCCAGAGGCAGCAATGCTAGCCCCTAGACCACGAGCTGCGGACGACTGGAAGGGAAGCAATTTTTGCTGGGTAAATCGGCACGACGAGGCACGTGACCTCCACTAAATGTAAAATGAGACTCTCGCAATCATCCAGAACCGTGTGACGATTTTTAGCGCCTCTAGAGGAACCAGACGGACGTTCCATTCTAAATGTTATGGCACTTGTTCTCCCGTGGCCATTACCGGAAAGAAGCGGTGATGTGACGGTAAACAGAAACATATTCATTTTTTCGCCTGCCGTACACACTGGGAAGTCTGAATAGCTTCACGGGCAAGCTGTCTGGTCGTTAGAACAGCAGAGCACATTCTGGTGGGCTTCAAGAGCATAGGTGGACACACGAGCCGACTGAAGCGACTTCGCTTACAGGTGCAATAATACAGGGTGAGACAAAAAGGACTTTGCAACTTCGGAATAATACAGAAATTTATTGAGACAACTTACAAAATTGGTAGATGCGTCATTTTGTAGCAAACAGTCTCAAAGTTTGATTCACGTGGTGCATCAGTACTTCATTCTGCCACCAGGAACACCAATGTAGTGAACAGTTAAAATGGCTACTTTTCCTGGTGCAGAGCGTGATCGCTGTGTAGTGGGGCGGCAAGTAAGTTCCTTCACTGGTTTAAAGTTTTGATGCCGTCTTTAATCACGTCAGCCTGGCAACTAATTTGGTGGTCAGCCAGAATGCGAAGGGAAACATACTGACCTTAGTTTCCAGTCTGCACGGCCACATTCCGGTCCAGCCCACTGAAAGAAAAGTGTCTATTTCCCATTTCTTTGCGGGATCAGGACTATGACTTCAGTAAAAGTTTAAAGTTCCAATCAAGATTTAATTTAATTAAAGTTTCTCACAAACAACACTTAAAATTGCGTTATGTTTAACTGAGAACAAGTCTTTCTAATCTAACAGCACCTTTAGCAATTCAGAAGCGACCTCTACGGTAACTTCCTACCAGATTGTTTTTCGCCCTGACTAACATCGCTCAATTGAAAGTTCGCAATAAATGTTCAAAATTTAATGCTCGCCATAAAAGTGGAAATAAATTCACCACTTGCCACGCGGAATTGAATTTCACACGGACGGCACACTAACAGTTATTTTACTCTCGCGAGTTCACTATCCGTTTTCACTGCGAAATAGCGCTTGTCACCACTCGGCTCTGACGTCATCTGAGGCAGAGCGCGACCAGACGCTTAACTGGCGTGGACCTCACAGTGTCTGAGAGCGAAGCGAACCTTCCTATTGATTCGGGGGCCGTATTTATGAGGTGCCGGTGCGGACTGCGGAGAAAATATCTGTTGTCTCTATTTGCATACGGCGGCAGTCTCGGGCACATAATCTTACCAATTACTTCAGAAACTTCTTAATTTTTGCTGGTATGCAGATAAGCAGTTTGAAAGCACGTAGAAAGTTTCGTCTGCCTAGAATGAAAACTTCGCTTAATAGAATTTATTTAGTGGAACTAACGTTAGATTGTTACTCTGAACCATACCTTTGCTAAGACTTATTCTCAGTTGCTATTTATGTTGCAAGTCTTAAACTTGGTGTAGCTCTATTATTTGATATATTTGATCATCCGGTTTCACCAAAATCCTCTATTATTAAAATTTCAAGTACTTAATCTCCAACGCTTAGGTACATTTTAGTTACAAAATTAGTTTTTATTTAATTACTCAAAACCTATAAGACGTAGATTAACATGGACTCTCTGTTATTATTTTTGGGGTGTACTGAAGCATAAAACAAATTTTCATGTTTCTAAGTCGATTATTTAACGCCTCTGGTTTTTCCGAAAAACGTGGATTCTGGCATTAATTTTCTTTTATGGTTTTGGAAACCAGCATCGCTTATTTATAACTTCTAACTGCACCTTCTGACGAAATTCTGGCTTCCTAGCGTCATTATTTAGAGCCTCTGATTTTTCTCTTAAAATGGCATTTTTCCGTAAACTATTAAGTTTAGAACATCAAGACTTGGTATTTGGAACATTATTACACTAAACTATAATTTAACAAAGTTTTAAACATAAATTTTGATTTTCAATTTCATACTAAATTGTGGTGCAATACTTGTGCGCTACATGCAGACACGTTAAGGTGACGTGGCGCTACTAGCAGTGAAGTGGGGTAAGTCCCGGCGCACTCGCTCCCCTCTGTATCTCACACATGGTACAGCGCTTGGTTTGCTTCAGTGTGCTTTGGTTTCATGAAACGAATTCTGCAACAACTGTTCGGCGTGAATTTTGCACCGAATACGCTAAAGAACCTCCAAGTAGCCGACCTGAGAAATCGAATCTACGCTGCCCTGCCATTGCACAAGTTATGCCCGATTTGCTGCAGCGAATGTGGGAAGAAATTGATTACCGGTGGGATGTTTGCTGCCTCGCAAATGGTAGTCACATCGAACCAAAATGACACTTAACACCTCTGTATGAAACTTGAGGTTGTTTGCTACAAAATTACACGTCTACCGATTCTGAAAGTGTAAAGTCCTTTTTGACTTTCAGTCAGTAAGTTTACGGAAACGTGAAGCAGCTTCTTCAACTGCTAGCTCTCCCAAGCCTCTATCTGCATACAACTGACCACATCCAGTGCTTTACTCTTGCGATAACCAGCTACAGGCGCCTCATCCACTGTGCTGTTCGCCCCAATGCTTTGTCGTTTATTATTTGTTCACGACTTCCGTTCTTCATGGGGTTAGTTTATATGATAACGAACGTTGGCGGCGTCTCCTTGTCCTTATCTATGTGACACTACTAACAATCTGAATAACAAATCGTCACTGAACAGCTGTTTGCGCACCATTCAGCGACTGATTGGCGAAGGGAATTCTTTAACGTGGGCTTCTTACCTTTAATGTCCACTGTACATATGCATTGCTTAACTCACTTAGTGCTAAACTGTTTGCTGATCCCTTTTCTAGCCAGCCGCTCTAGCCGAGAGGTTCTAGGCGCTTCAGTTCGGAACCGCGCTGTTGCTACGGTCGCTGGTTCGAATCCTGCCTCGGGCATAGATGTGTGTGATGTCCTTAGGTTAATATCGTCATAATTTAAAATGCGCCAACGTTTCGGCCAGCGTTGCAGCTAGCCTTCATCAGGGCCTTACGTTAACGTAAGGCCCTGATGAAGGCTAGCTGCAACGCTGGCCGAAACGTTGGCGCATTTTAAATTATGACGATATTAACCTAAGGACATCACACACATCTATGCCCGAGGCAGGATTCGAACCAGCGACCGTAGCAACAGCGCGGTTCCGAACTGAAGCGCCTAGAACCTCTCGGCTAGAGCGGCTGGCTAGAAAAGGGATCAGCAAACAGTTTAGCACTAAGTGAGTTAAGCAATGCATATGTACAGTGGACATTAAAGGTAAGAAGCCCACGTTAAAGAATTCCCTTCGCCAATCAGTCGCTGAATGGTGCGCAAACAGCTGTTCAGTGACGATTTGTTATTCAGATTGTTAGTTACGTTACGTTACGTTACGTTAACGTAAGGCCCTGATGAAGGCTAGCTGCAACGCTGGCCGAAACGTTGGCGCATTTTAAATTATGACGATGCGGTCTGATACCCTGAAGAATTTTATTGAAGAAGACAACGGCCGCGGAAGCCTACGCTTATATCCTTAGGTTAGTTAGGTTTAAGTAGTTCTAAGTCTAGGGGACTGATGACCTCAGATGTTAAGTCCCATAGTGCTTAGAGCCGTTTGAACCATTTGATTCCTTTTCTAGAGGAAGCAAGTTTCCTGCAGTGCTATGCCCATAAAATATCTTTTCTATCTGTTCACCTATTATTATCTGCTAAATTTAACTGACGGTAGCTCACATTATCTTCCTTATGGAAGGGCAGCGCCCGATGTCTAGCTTAGTATTGACTGCGTGTTCTTGAAAGGGCGACGACCACTGAGTTGCTTGTTACACAGTGGTTTATAATATGTTGGAAGTTTTGATTGTTAGATTGTTTTACGATAAGAAGGGTAAGGCCCATTAATTCAGTAGATTCCCTTGTATTCTTAACTACTCACACAATTGTCATAAGAAGAACACGTCCAGTCTCTAAGTTAATATTTGCAGTGTTTTGAAGGGAGGGGCTTGCTAACTAGGACTCACAGTTGGCTCATTCCTTAGGGGTATACAGTACTTATTTTGGAAGCTAAAATTAATAGATTGTTTGCTAAGCTAGGGCTAGTGCCCAGTGTGTATTGTTGCTGGAATTAGAGCAATTCCCGAGGCGGGATTGATAATTAGTTGATAAAAGGGGCATGTGCCAGTGTACTAATTCAAGGTTTAATAGTATTTTGCTAAAAGGGCTTCGGCCCACGATTAAGTGTAAATATTATCTATGTCTTGTGGTACCCCTTGCGTAATTTGACTAGATATATAATTTCTTACAGATGGAGCAGTGCCTGAGGTCTGAGGTAGATGTTCTGTGGAGTAATTAGAAATTTAATTGCATTTTGCTAAAAGGCTGCCATTCCGTCATTAAGTGTAAATATTATCTATGTCTTCTGTATTTTAAGTGTACAAATGATAAGGGGGAGCAGTGTCTTATGTGTAAGTCAAGGTTGAGTCCGGAACCATAGCAGTTCTGTGGAGTAATCGAGCATAAATAATATTTATTAAAGGGCAAAGGCCCATTGGGTAAAAGTAAATCTGATTTTTGTCTGATGTACATATCACATATTTGACTGTACAAGTTATTTTCTGGAGGAGGAGCAGTCCCGACGTCTAAGTCAAGATCAAAATTGGAATCATCATGCCGACTAAGGAAGGCGTCCATAGAGTAACTCAAGTTTTAATAAATTTGGTATATGGGCTAAGGCCCACTGACTAAGTGTTTCTCTTATTAAAATTTTCCGCATCTGTAACAAAGTGTGCCTGTATAAAGGAACTGGTTTCTTAAATAAATCTTACATCATGGTGTTCGGAAGCTATCCACTCAAGAGCCCTTGTGTTGAAGTCTGACCCGCTCCAAAGGTTGCCTACAGTTCCCTATCACTGTTCTGGAGGTCTCATCTTCTTCGGTGCAACGTCAGGTCAACAAGCTTTTTGTTACTCTTGTCGCTGTTGGACAGTGTGTTCACTCCCTGGACGCGGGTACCTTCGACACATTGCTTAACTGCTGCACTTAAGAATTTCTCCACTGGCCCCAGCTGTGCAAATCGCACACTGCGCTTACTGCACGCAGGGCCGGCCTTAGCCATCCAGGTGCCCCGGGCGAGTCGTCCAGTTGGCGCCCTTTATTGTATAAATAGCGAACCTGGCAGTGCTTTGCAACACGGTATTTGACTGTTTTCTAGAAATCGTCTTAAGTGGTTAATGGCGTCATCTTATGATCATAACATGGTTTTTTCCATCGTAAATTTGAGTATTTTATTTTTTAAATGGAAATGAAATCCAAATAATCTGAAAGCCCGCTAAGACGCTCCATGTGAGTCTTGTGTAGCCTGTGACGTCAGTCCAGCATGCTGCTGTCGTTGCCGTAACAGTCAGTATAGCAGTGATATATTGTTTGGGCATTCACGTTTTGGGAAATTGTCTAAAAATATTGCGTAGTACTGCACTGTACATCTACAACAACTCCAGAAAATTGTTTTTGCGTGTTCCAAACAAAGAAAAGATGCGTAAAATGTGGTTGAAACAGGCTCGTATATCCCAAATATTTCTTTACTTTTCTGAAGCACCCCTGTACTAAAGCGAACAAAACAAAACAAAAATTATTCAAATTGGTCAAGCCATTTCTTTGTTTTGGTGAGACTAACACACAACAATTGATTTTTATATATAGGAGGCAATATGTATAACGAAAAAACACTAATTTTGAATTGGGTACCATATTTTTATTGAATTTAATATAACTGTAAGCCATAAACCTATATTTTATGTCAGTCATCTGAACACAAAACATATTACGCCTAATGAAAAACAATTATAAACGACTAAAATTTTACTTTTCTCGCTTTTCTGTCGGCAAAGTCTCTGATCAGATTAGCAAAGTCCAGGTTTTCTGCAACTTCATTTTCAATGGACAGTGAGGCCAAACTGGTTAGTCTTGTTTGAGACATTGTAAACCGCAAGTACGTTTTTATCAACTTCAGTTTGGAAAAACTGCGTTCGCCGCTTGCGACAGTCACTGGTATTGTTAGCAAAATACGTAACGTTATCCAGATGTTGGGATATAACTCTTGAAGATTATGCTTTTTTATGAAGTTTAAGGCTTCAATAGGCGTTGCCTGGCTGTCTTCGAGATAGTGTTGCAGGCCTAAAATTTCGTCGCACAGCAAATTTCCATCAATATCTGACTTCATGTTGACAGTTAACTTTTCTTGTAATTTAGAACAGCATTGTATTAGTTCTTCTTTATTTTGATTTTTTTAAATGTCAAACAATAAACTCCACGTCGCAGAAAATTCTTGCATCTGTTCAAATCTTTCTTTCATGGATATGTGCACGGTGTCCAACAGTGCATTGAAAAACTCTACTTTAAACTTCTTTTTTAGGTCAGTTATTTGATCATCAACAGCCTCTTCACCCGACCTGCGTTTAATACGTCTTAATCGCATTTGTGGTTTAAATAATGGCTGCGTATCAAGATCCGAAGCCAGTTCAGTTGCTGTTACAATAGCTTGTTCGAAACTTGTTTGTCTATATGTTTCCAAATAAGAGCAACATTTGACAAGGATTCCCATAAACTCGACAAAGTTGATTGTGGGTAACTGACTTGCTTTACTCACAACGTTAATTTGAAACAGAACATCATACCATGTCACGAGAGATACAATGAAGCTGAAGTCTTTTAATTGTCCTCCTAGTGTTGTCGCTTCGTGTGACACCGCAGCATCGCTTTGTTCAGTAGCATCGGCCAAGGAAACCAAAGCGTCATGCATTTCGCATAATTGATAACGAACCGCTTTGACGCTATCAATTCGAGCTTCCCGGCGTGTGTCACTTACATTTTTCAGGGTGTATATCTTCAAATGGTCGGTCAAAATTTTCCATCTATTTACCGATCCAGCAAATAGATTAAACATTTTTTGTAACATTCCGAACAGTGTCACGGATTTTACTGATGATTTTGCCGCATCACACAATACCAAATTATAACTATGGCATCCACATGGCACAAAAAAAGCTAGTGGATTTAACTTCTTAATTCTGTTCTGGACGCCTTTATTTTTCCCCTTCATGTTCGCGCCGTTATCGTAGCCCTGCCCTCTGCAGTCATTAATGTTAAGGTCAAGATCACTCAATGTTTTTAAAATGCTTTCTGTGAGGCCTTCACCGGTTGTATCATCTATTTGCAGAAATGAGATGAAATGTTCTTTTACACTTACGCCATCCTCTGTTATGTCGGCGCATCTTAAAATTATCGAAAGTTGTTCTTTGTGGCTTATATCTGGAGTACAGTCAGCTATGATTGCATAATACTTTGAACCCTTTATGCGGGATACGATTGTAGACATAACGTGTGATGCCATGAGTTCTATTAATTCATTTTGTATATTTTTGCCGCAATAATGGTCAGCCAAATCACCATTCAATGCCAGTCTGACGTGCTCTTCCATGATTGGATCAAACTTTGCCAATAACTGTACAAGACCTAAGAATTTTCCATTATTTGGGGTAAATAATTTATCTGATAACCCTCTGAATGCCATATTATTTTCAGCCAAATACAAAGTAATGTGCATCAATCTTTGAAGCACATTGCTCCATCGTAAACTTTCTTTAGAAATTAGCTTTTGTTCTTCCTTGTCAATAGTTAATCCAGCTTTAAACCTGATTTCAGCTTCAGTCCATTGAGTAAATGCTTTTTTGTGGTTAGGACTATTTTCATGCAGTTTCAGAGCTTCACTTAAATGTTTCCAATTTCTGAAACCCACAGTGGTAGTCAAATTAGTAGTTGACTTTAAATCAAACAGTCGACAACAAAAGCAAAAGACACTGTCGTTTGATACAGAATAAACTAGCCACCGTCGTCTGATAGTTTCTTCGTTTGATAGTTTTCTTGTGTAATGAGTTGAAGAGAAATGACGCCCATTTTTATCTTTTGGAAAGTTATTTAGACATACTTGTGAGGGTCCACATATTATAATGCGATCTATATCTCTAGCATTAAGTACTTTTGGCCACGTACCTACATCAGAAACATTGTATTCTTTTATTGCAAGAACGTTGATACTTTCATCGACCACAGATGTCATGTGTTGATTTTGACTTGGAGAAATATCAGAGGATTCATGCAAAGATGTACTGCGCTGGTCAATTTGATCACCTTCAATAGGTGATTGTATATTTTTTGTGTATAATTGTTCACAGTCTGAAGAAATATTTGCTGATACATGGACTTTTGATTCAATATCTGAAGTATTTGCCTTAGAACTTCCTTTAAGGTACTTATAAATATTCATGTGCTTTTTAGTTTCTTCAAGAACTTTTTCTTTTTCAGCTTTTCTTTTCCGATTTTCTGAACCAGAAAGCTTTTTTTTAATCATTTCCTTCTCTTCTGGCATGATTTAATAATTTGACAAATTATTGCTTGGATACTGCTCTATTTCGCGACCACAATATTCGATCTATAACAAATAAAGAAATTCACCTATCAGTAGACGTAACTAGAAAAAAACCTGAACTGAAAGTTAAAAATGTTTTTCGCACCTACCAGAAAATTAAAATGTTGACACAGTCACGACACTCGTTTCACTCACAATTATTCAGCCACGAAAACATGACCGCTGCCTCCGACTCTTACTGACAATTACTGACATGCGGGTGCAAATCGTAGCGCTGCCAACATATGCAGTCTAACAAACATTGTGTGGCGCTGTATTATTTCAGTAAGTTAGGGGAGAATTCTCTATGAATGCAGTGCACGCAAAGCATGATCTATTAATTAATGTACATGAGTCATTAAGTCACAAATATTCGATATAAATACATTCGTATTAATTAAATCATAATGTAATGTATATTTCACAGTCTGTATTTTCTTTTATTTGGAGCGACCGGTAGTTTCTGTTGTAAACGAGAGATGGTGCGGCTGCATGGGCTCTTCCTTGTTGTAGTTCTTGAAACAAATAAGAGAGGCGCTTTGGTAGAGCCCGTGCTAGCCAGCGTCAAACATGGATGGTTGCAGACAATGCGAAGATTGCATTCAGCATGATTTCTCTTCTGCTACCCCGAATTCATCGCGCATTCGTGAGATTAGCGACGTATGTTGAATGAGACTGAATAATATTTTAGTTTCGCGAAATGGGTGATTGTAAATTGTAATTTTTTTTTTTTTTACATGCGTTTAGTACGTGGCGCCCCTTGGGCCCCGGCGCCCTGGGCGACCGCCCGAGTCGCCCCACCCTAAAGCCGGCGCTGACTGCACGTACTGGCCATAACATTCCTATTTTAGGTACGTGTAACCTTCCAGTTTCTTTTCACAGTCTAACAAAGATAGTGACATTCACAGTGCTTTATCGATGAACCAGTGAGAATTTTGACACGTTTACACTGAGGAGACAAAAGTCATGGAATACCTCCTGATACACTGTCGGACTTCATTTTCCTTGGTGTAGTGCAGCAACTCGACGTGGCATGGATTCAACAAGTCGTTGGAAGTCCCCTGCAGAAATACTGACCCATACTCCATCTATAGCCATCTATCATTACGAAAGTGTTGCTGGTGCAGGATTTTGTGCCTTGTTGCCGACCTGGGTCTATTGCTTCGTGGGGTCTACGCCGTATTCGAACCCTACCATCAGCTCTTACCAACTGAAATCGAGACTCATTTGAGCAGGCCACGGTTTTCCAGTCGTCTAGGGCCCAATCCATATAGTCACGAGCCCAGGAGAGGCGGTGCAGGCTAAGCCGTGCTGTTAGCAAGGGCACTCGCGTCGTTAGTCTGCTGCCATAGCCCGTTAAAGCCAGTTTCGCTGGACTGCCCTAACGGATAAGTTCATTGTACGTCCCACATTGATTTCTGCGGTTATTTCAAACAGTGTAGCTTGCCTGTTAGCAGTGACAACTAGACGCAAACGCTGCTGCTCTCTGTCGTTAAGTCAACGCCGTCGGTCACTGCATTGTCCGTAGCGAGAAGTAATGCTTGAAATTTGGTATTCTCGACACACTCTTAACACTGTGGAACCTGGAATACTGAATTCCCTAACGATTTCCGAAATGGAATGTCCCATAAGTCTAGCTCAAATTGCCACCCCGTGACTGTACGTGTTCGTCGTCAGAGATAATCTTGGCTCTATGAACCAACGTGTTCACGACCGCTTCTTGTGTACAGGGTGGTGGAAACTATTGGAGTTCAAGTACCGAACAGTGTGTGTTGGTTTCCGGTACACTGAATGACCAAGCTAGCCTCCTGCCTTCCGCTCAACCAAAACATCCAAGAATGGTAGCTTGCCGTACTTCTCCATCTCGACAGTAAATTTAATGCTGGGATGGACACTATTCATGTGATCGACGAACTGCTGTAGTGTATCTTCACCATGAGGCCATATGAGGAAGGTATCATCAACGTATCGTAGAAAGCAAGACGGACGGCACAAAATCCTGCACCAGCGACACTTTCGTAATGATGGATGACTACAGAGCGGGCATGGCTCAGTATTTCTGCAGGGGACTTCCTACGAGTTATTGAGTCCATGCCACATCGAGTTGCTGCACTACACCAAGGAAAATGAAATCCAGCAGTGTATTAGGAGGTATCCCATGCCTTTTGTCACCTCAGTGTAAACGTGTCAATATTTTCACTGGTTCATCGATAGAGCACTGTGAATGTCACTATCTTTGTTAGACTGTGAAAAGAAACTGGAAGGTTACACGTACCTAAAATAGGAATGTTATGGCCAGTACGTGCAGTAAGCGTAGTGTGCGATTTGCACAGCTGGGGCCAGTGGAGAAATTCTTAAGTGCAGCAGTTAAGCAATGTGTTGAAGGTACCCGCGTCCAGGGAGTGAACACACTCTCCAACAGCGACAAGGGTAACAAAAAGCATGTTGACCTGACGTGCACCGTAGAAGATGAGACCTCCAGAACAGTGATAGGGAACTGTAGGCAACCTTTGGAGCGGGTCAGACTTCAACACAAGGGTTCTTGAGTGGATAGCTTCCGAGCACCATGATGTAAGATTTATTTAAGAAACCAGTTCCTTTATACAGGCACACTTTGTTACAGATGCGGAAAATTTTAATAAGAGAAACACTTAGTCAATGGGCCTTAGCCCATTTACCAAATATTATTAAAGTTGAGTTACTCTATGGACGCCTTCCTTAGTCGGCATGATGATTCTAAGATTAATCTTGACTTAGACATCGGGACTGCTCCTCCTTAAGAAAATAACTTGTACAGTCAAATACGTGATAGGTACATCAGAGAAAAATCAGATTTACTTTTAGCTGATGGGCCTTTTAGCTAATGGCCCTCTAATAAATATTATTTATGCTGGATTACTCCACGGAACCGCTATGGTTCCGAACTCAACCTCGACTTAGACCTCAGACACTGCTCCCCTTATCATTTGTACACTTAAAATACAGAAGACATAGATAACATTTACACTTAATCACGGACTGACAACAATACATTAAATTTCGAATTACTCCAAAGAACAAACTACCGCAGACCTCAGGCACCGCTCCTTCTTTAAGAAATTATATATCTTGTCAAATTACACAATGGGTACCACAAGACATAGATAAGATTTACACTTAATCATGGGCCGAAGCCCTTTTAGCAAAATACAGGGTGATTCAAAAAGAATACCACAACTTTAGGAATTTAAAACTCTGCAACGACAAAAGGCAGAGCTAAGCACTATCTGTCGGCGAATTAAGGGAGCTATAAAGTTTCATTTAGTTGTACATTTGTTCGCTTGAGGCGCTGTTGACTAGGCGTCAGCGTCAGTTGATGCTAAGATGGCGACCGCCCAACAGAAAGCTTTTTGTGTTATTGAGTACGGCAGAAGTGAATCGACGACAGTTATGTTAAGGATATGGTGTTTCGGCCACCTCTCCCACCCACCAAGCCACCATTGATGATTTGAAACGAGAAATAACAGCAGCTATCCAAACTGTTATGCCTGATATGCTACAGAGAGTGTGGAACGAGTTGGAGTATAGGGTTGATATTGCTCGAGTGTCTGGAGGGGGCCATATTGAACATCTCTGAACTTGTTTTTGAGTGAAAAAAAACCTTTTTAAATACTCTTTGTAATGATGTATAACAGAAGGTTATATTATGTTTCTTTCATTAAATACACATTTTTAAAGTTGTGGTATTCTTTTTGAATCACCCTGTACTATTAAACCTTGAATTAGTACACTGGCACATGCCCCTTTTATCAACTAATCATCAATCCCGCCTCGGGAATTTCTCTAATTCCAGCAGCAATACACAGCCGGCCGGAGTGGCCGAGCGGTCCTAGGCGCTACAGTCTCGAACCGCGCGACCGCTACGGTCGCAGGTTCGAATCCTGCCTTGGGCATGCATGTGCGTGATGCCCTTAGGTTAGTTAGGTTTAAGTAGTTCTAAGTTCTAGGGGACTTGTGACCTCAGATGTTAAGTCCCATAATGCTCAGAGCCATTTGAACCATTTTGAACATCCTCAATACGCTGCAAGTGCCAGTCTGTATAGGTGTGAGTGCATCATATCGGAGCTCAGTGAGTCCGACCGTGGGCAAACTGTTGATGCTCGCAACGGAGTCAGGTGAAGTTTTCGGTGTTTGAGGAGGCGCGGTGTCGACGACTTACACCACGAACAGGGAAAGCAGAGAAACATCATCTGCTAAATCACGCGGGCTAAAGTGCGTGTTGAGTGATCGTGACAGAGGGCCATTGAAGAGAACCGTGACGTAAAATAAGAGGACGGCAGGTGCAGAAGTTACTGTAGAAATGAATTCCGCGCTCGCGAACCCTGTCAGCAGCAAAACAACACGGTGGGAGCTCCAGAAGCAGGGAATTGTGGGAACAGCTGGAATTCCAAAACCATTCTTCAGTGACGCAAGTTCCCATAACAGGAAAACGTAGAGCCGAAGCCGTAAATACGTTCTGCGGAGCAATGGTAGACGGTTATTTTGTGGGATGAGTCTTGTTTCACACTGTTTCCAACTTCTGGCCGAATTTACGTCGCAAGACTGAAACACGGCGAGGGTTCGGTGATGATTTGGACAGCCGTATCGTGCTATTCCTTGGGTCCCATGGTTGCTCTGCAATGCCGCATTAGTGCCAAGGATTATGAGACCAATTTGGCTGATCAGGTCTGTCCCGTGGTACAATGCTTGTTACCAACGGGGATGCTGTGTTACAAGACGACAGGGCCCTTGTTCACACAGCTCGCATTGTCCAGGACTGGTTTTTTAAGGAAGAGGATGAATTGTTACATTTCCCTTGGTCATTTTAATCACCAGATATCAATGCTGTTAAGCCTTTATGGTCAACTGTGGAGAAAAGGATGGTCGACCGTTATCCTTATCACTGTTACCTGAACTTGTCACTATTTTTTGGGAATAATAGAATAAGCTTCGTAAGGAAACCATATAGCAATTGTATTTATCCTTCCCGAGACCACTGGAAGGTGTCTTGGATACCAATGGGTTTCCTATACAGTATTAGGCATGGTGGTGTGTTATGTTTTTGGTGTTTCCAAATTGTTGTCCAACCCCTGCAGGTCTTTGAGTTCCTGGTGTGGGTGGCGTCCCCTGCGAATGCTGTAGCATATAAATGGGACAAACTATTTGCACTGTTGCTAAGCCTCCTGTTGAGCGGTGATGACACGTTAAAGAAAGGGAATTTGAGAAGTCGACGTGGCTGAACATGGACTAGACAATGAACATAAAATGCATTTTGAAAGGGCGAGAGTCTTTGCATCATAACTGGATTCCATTATAAAAGAGTAGGCAGAAATTAGAATAAATAGCAACAATTTTAATAGAGACCAGGGGTACACACTTGGTAGGGATTGTGGGCGGGCCTTGATTATAGATCGAAAGCAAAGATCAATTCTTGACGCTTGCAGGAAGGTGGTGAAACATCCCCTTTCAAAAATTAATGAATTACTGTGCTGATAAACCTCTTACGTTATTTGATTTTCAAACAGCTGAGCAAAACTGAACGTACTCAGACATTTCTCTCTTTACTTATTCTGATCATCACTAAACTGACACACAATAGCCGGTCGGGGTTGCATTTCCTCCACAGATATCCAAACTAGAGATCAGAAATCAGCTCCGTAGTCGGTTTAAACTCGCCAGCGAGTCCTGTCACGTCATCTCCGAACTCACCGTCTCCGTGTGTCGGTATACTAGACTCGTGAGTCTCCGCTGCAGCCCACTCACCACCTGAGTTTGTTGTCGGATACAAGTGGATTCGACTCGCTCAGAGTGCACGGATTCGCTAGTATAACCGCGGACTCGTGGCGTGCCCGCTATATGCGCAACCGTTTTAAAAGGAATTTCCGGCAAGAAAACGTAAATTACTATATATTTATTTCAGACAGTCCTGATTTGGGCTTTATAGCCATTCTCAAGTGCAAGTTGAAATGTCACAAAATGTCTGACCTGTCTAAATGACAGAAGCAAATTAAATACCAATATAACGACTGAAACTTCCTGGCAGATTAAAACTGTGTGTCCGACCGAGACCCGAACTCGGGACCTTTGCCTTTCGCGGGCAAGTGCTCTACCAACTGAGCTAACGAAGCACGACTCACGCCCCGTACTCACAGCTTTACTTCTGCCAGTACCTCGTCTCCTACCTTCCAAACTTTACAGAAGCTCTCCTGCGAACCTTGCAGAACTAGCACTCCTGAAAGAAAGGATATTGCGGAGACATGGCTTAGCCACAGCCTGGGGGATGTTTCCAGAATGAGATTTTCACTCTGCAGCGGAGTGTGCGCTGATATGAAACTTCCTGGCAGATTAAAACTGTGTGCCCGACCGAGACTCGAACTCGGGACCTTTGCCTTTCGCGGGCAAGTGCTCTACCAATTGAGCTACCGAAGCACGACTGTGAGTACCGGGCGTGAGTCGTGCTTCGGTAGCTCAGATTGTAGAGCACTTGCCCGCGAAAGGCAATGGTCCCGAGTTCGAGTCTCGGTCGGGCACACAGTTTTAATCTGCCAGGAAGTTTCATATCAGCGCACACTCCGCTGCAGAGTGAAAATCTCATTCTGGAATATAACGACTGATCGGTTAGCAGTGAATAATGTTCTGTTTATACTTACATCTATACGGATAAAGCTTTTTCAAAGAATGCTGTAAATTTATTTTAATATTATTATTAATAGATATATTATTATTATTAATAGATATTATCTATTCGGAGAATGTCTAACAATTACTTTGACATATACGTACTTTAGAGGCGTTGCCGAGCCTGTCACAGCAGTACCGGAAGACGTGGCATGAGACGAAGTGCGGTTTTTAAATTGTGATCAGCTATTGAAATAAACTATAGAAATGAAGACAAACTATACAGCTCGCTGTTAGGCTACAAACTTAAGTTGCCACGACCAAATGAATAGAGAAATTCTGTAGCGCACTTTTTTGTTGCAGGAATATAACAGTGACGTTGATGTGTGCACAGTTTTTATTTGACGCAGCACATGTGTTTTCTCATGGCAGAGACACAATAAATAACAGTACAACCATTTTGAGTATTGGACAGAATTTGTGTGTTTTATGTGGACTGCAGCACCCCTAATGGAACCCATCTGTAATTGTGTACTTCTCATCAGTTAATTTTCGTCTTAAGCCTTCACACCCACACAAAATACAGCTTTGTTAAAGGCCATCGGATCCCGACACTCGATAACTTCGCCTTGTTAGTGCTATTCTACAAGCAGCAAGACCATGTACTCAATTTTCGTACTAACAGTAAGTCACGACTAGCCTTACACTCCTATACGCTTCAGTAAGAGAGAACGAGTCTAGGAGTATGAAGCGATCGCAGCGCCACAGTTCTCAGACTCGTCATATCCGCGAAACTGCATCGGGAACGAAGGAAGCCCTTTAGCACTGATGTAACAGTGAAGTATGCAACCCGCAACGTTACAATCGTACTCGTCACGTTTGTGATGTCTAATTCAGACACCTGATTGAAAGAGTCCCCAGGAGAGTTCAGCCAGTGATGATGGCGAAGGATAGACACACCCCACATTAATGACCGCTAATACGCTACTTTTGATGAGATAATGTTTTCGCTCCTTCCAGTTTCTTCTTAACCAAGTATCGAGCTGTCATCTTCCTACACTGCCCTATTAAGTGCCCTAAAACTCTAAATAAAGGCAAATAAAATTAAGATGACCAGGGCCAGGACGACCTTTGGCCGCACGAAGTGCCACCAGCAACAGGCTGGGCTGCTCCCAGTATAGCGGCATCTCTCGCAGCAGGGTAGCAGCGGCAGCGGCGTCCAACAGGTAGCTCTAGCTAGCTGCCTGCTCTAGCCCGCCAAGACCTGCATCTGGCGCTCGTCTGGCGCCTGTCCAGCTGTGCGCACATCTGCCGCCACCGAGCCCTCCCTGCCTCTCTGCACTCCGGACTAAACTCCGATTAAAACTACTTTGTGATTGACGTTTCAGCGAGTCGAATGGTAGCAGCCAGCCGCCATGCAATCGTGGTTCGTTCTCGAGCACCACGTGCATGCTGTATTGCCTTTTGAAGCGTAGCAGGCTGCACGCCGACAACTCTGCCCCTGGCACTGCAACCTGTCGCTGTGTAATTTTAATCGCACTATACCGTTTCTTGCTCAGATGTTGCAACACATTACATAAGCTAAATTCCAAGATAGCATCGTCCGGTAGGTCCAAGCTGGTCGGACAATGCTGAGATCTCGCGAGTGGTTATGATACTGAACTAGTTCTCCGGAGGACCTGGCTTCTATTCTGCATATGGCCATCCAAACTAGGCAGATATCGTGATAATTGTCTTCTGAAACGTTAGTGAGGTACCTCGAAGAATCAATATCAATCGGCATGGATTCCGAAATATCGGTAACGCGAAACCCAGATTCTGCTGTTCTCACATATCCTGAATGCCGTGGATCAAGGCATTCAGGTGGGAGTAGTACTTCTTGACTTTTGAAAAGCTTTCGACTCAGTAGTATACCAAGGCTTATTCATGAAAATGCGACATGTGTTGTTGTTGTTGTTGTTGTGGTCTTCAGTCCAGAGACTGGTTTGATGCAGCTTTCCATGCTACTCTATCCTGTGCAAACTTCTTCATCTCCCAGTACCTACTGCAACCAACATCCTTCTGAAGCTGTTTAGTGTATTCATCTCTTTGTCTCCCTCTACGATTTTTCCCTCCACGCTGCCCTCCAATACTAAATTAGTGATCCCTTGATGCCTCAGAATATATCCTACCAAACGATCCCTTCTTCTAGTCAAGTTGTGCCACAAATTCCTCTTCTCCCCAATTCTATTCAATACCTCCTCATTAGTTATGTGATCTACCCATATGATCTTCAGCATTCTTCTGTAGCACCACATTTCGAAAGCTTCTATTCTCTTCTTGTCTAAACTATTTATCATCCACGTTTGCCCGCATCTCGTGGTCGTGCGGTAGCATTCTCGCTTCCCACGCCCGGGTTCCCGGGTTCGATTCCCGGCGGGGTCAGGGATTTTCTCTGCCTCGTGATGGCTGGGTGTTGTGTGCTGTCCTTAGGTTAGTTAGGTTTAAGTAGTTCTAAGTTCTAGGGGACTGATGACCATAGCTGTTAAGTCCCATAGTGCTCAGAGCCATTTGAACCATTTTGAACCATCCACGTTTCACTTCCATACATGGCTACACTCCATACAAATACTTTCAGAAACGACTTCCTAACACTTAAATCTATACTCGATGTTAACAAATTTCTCTTCTTCAGAAACGCTTTCCTTTCCATTGCCAGTATACATTTTATATCTTACATAGGCGGTATGAAATGAAATTTGTGACTGTATTTCTTAGTAGGAAGCATGCAGTGTGTTATAATGGGTTGAGAGTCATTTACAGATGTATCAGTAAATTCAGCTGTACCCTAGGAATTTTTTTGGGAGCCTTTCTGTTCATGCTATACATTAATGACCTTGTAGATAATACTGATAGTAGCCTCAGACTTCGTTACAAATAATGTAGCTACCTCTAACGAAATACTATCAGAAAAAAGGCTGCCGAAAAATTGAATCAAATCTGGATAAAATTTCAAAGCGGTGCTAATTTACTTTAAGTACTCAGAATCGTAAAATGCAGCATTTCAAAAACACTGAATCCTACTGTCCTGTGGATACAGCGTCAATGACTCACAAATGAAATCAGTCAGCTTATACAAATACACAGGTGTACGAGTTTGTAAGAATATGAAATGAAACGCTCACCGTAAACTCAGTGATAGATAAAACAGGTGAAAGACATCGGTTCATAGGTAGGATACTGGGAAAATATTGACCACAAAACGTTAGTGAGACCCATCCTAGAATACTGATTACGTATGTGGAACCCTTATGAAACAAGTGCAGCACATATGGTCACAGGTATGTCTGACACTTGGGAGAGTGGGACGGAATACTGAAAAACTGAACTGGCAGACACTACAAGAAACTTTTTTTCCCTTAGTACTCAGTGTTCTAACTGGCTTGATGCAGCCTGCCACTAAATCCTCGCCCGTGCCAAATTCTTTATTCTTGCAACCCATGTCCCTAATCACTTGTTTTTGTATTCCAGTGCCTTAATACATATCCTATTATCTTGTCCCTTCTTCTTGCCAGTCTTTCCCATAAGTTCCTTTCTTCGCCGAGTCTGCGGAGGACCACCTCATTCCTTACTTCGTCAGTCTGCCTAAGTTTCAACATTCTTCTGCATCAAGAATCTAAAATGCTTTGAATCTCTTCTTTTCCAGGTTTCCCACAGTCCATGATTTACAACCATACAGTGTTCTACTCCGAATGTACATTCTTATTTCTTCCTCAAGTTATGGCCCATGTTTGACACTAGCAGACTTCTTTTGACCAGAAATACCCTTTTTTCTGTGATAGTCTTCTTTTTATGTCCCCCTTGCTTCGCCCATCATGGGTTATTTTCTTCCAAGACACCAGAATTGCTTAACTTCGTCTGTTCAGTGATCACCAACTTTGATGCTGAGTTTCTTACTTTTCTCATTTCTGCTTACTTTCGTTTTTCTTGGATTTACTTTCGATCCATAATCTGTACTCATTAGACTGTTCATTTCATTCAACAAAACCTGGTATTCTCCTTCACTTTCGCTGAGGACAGCAACGTCATCAGAGAATCTCATCACTGATATCCTTTCACGCTAAATTTTAATACCACTCTTGAACCTTCCTTTTATAGACGTCATCGCTTTCTCCATGTACAGATTGAACACTAAGGGAGAAAGACTCCATCACTGTCTTACACCATTTTAATCCACGCATTTCGTCCTGGGTGTTCCATTCTTGTTCTTGTACGTATTGTACATAGTCCAATCAAAAAGATTCCGTTCGAATGACACGCTGACACCTTGCCCTCATGTCGGTGCTTTTACAGGGTGAATCATCTAAAACTTGTACAGCAAGTATTGTGGAAATGGAAAGTATTATTTATATTTGCTTTTCACAGAATGGACTGGTATTCAGGGGATCGTATTGCTAGCCAGTGAGCCGTGCGTGGCTCGTGTTTGTGCCATATCTCATTTGTCATCCTGTTTCTACTGTACTAGCACCTCGTTATATTAATTTCAATGTCACTGAGTCGCCGCCTTGCCTGCCAGTGAGCGGCAGCAGAGGCGCTTATCGATATAAGCCCTGGCGTATTATCTTTGCTGACTGCTGTTACATCCCGGTTGTCGTGTGTTCGGAGTTAGTTCGGATCAGCCAGGGCCGGCCGCGGTGGCCGTGCGGTTCTGGCGCTGCAGTCCGGAACCGCGGGACTGCTGCGGTCGCAGGTTCGAATCCTGCCTCGGGCATGGGTGTGTGTGATGTCCTTAGGTTAGTTATGTTTCAGTAGTTCTAAGTTCTAGGGGACTTGTGACCTAAGATGTTGAGGCCCATAGTGCTCAGAGCCATTTGAACCATTTTTTTGATCAGCCAGGGACTTGGGAGGCGCTAGTAGTGCAGTTTGGACCTGGCAGTGTTTGACTTAGGACGCGGCAGAAGTTAGTCGGGGCGCGGCTGCAGTGAGGTCCGGACAGCCATGAATTGCCCGACGGTTGCCGATACTTATCACTTGAGTGCGGACCACCTTGGTTGGTCGTCGGTCAGTCGCCTTGTCGGACGACGTGTTTGTAGTCCGCCGATCGCCTATGGGATTGCGTGCGCCGACTCATGATTCGTTCTTGTTATTGCAGTCGCTGCCGTTAGATTTGTCTAGTCCTTCGTGAAAGCGTTCGTGAAACTGTTTGTAACTTGTGATGTCGACTGCTCCGTTATTTTAGTGCTGTCTCCGTGCTGATGTGCGGCAGTCGGTCGGTTGGTGTGGATCAGCCAGGCGCGGCGCAGTGGGCCGGGCCCGTTGGCAGTCTCTACGCAGTGTCGGAGTGTGTGGAAGCTGTTCCGATTGCTACGGGGTTCGTGGCTCACCGACCCAGGACATAAAAGTTGAGTAGTGATTTAATTACCGAAGCCAGATTTTTCACATTGTGCCGTTGGTTTTCATGGTTGGCTGTTGGGGGTATTCCCGTGAGCAAGAGCGAGTGTTCGAGTTGGCGAAGGTTTGGCCACTATCCGGCGGAGTGTAACTGTATTTTGGTTCTTTGAAGTCCAAGTGCACCAGCGGAATTTTCTGCCTTGTGGTCGTTAACGTTCCGGTTACCTGCCCTGGCCATTGACGTAAATTTCAGGCAGTGTGCTTTTCCTCACCATGTTGTCGCTCTCCAACACGTGTGTGTAGTTTTGACAGCGTATGCATACTTCGTTGTGGACGGGTACGCCTTTTACGTTTTGGCTTTGGATTTCCTTGTGCACTGGTCGGGTACAAAGCAAGTCGTCTTGTCGCCGGGTCCGTTGACTGTCTCTTGGTTGTGTTGCCGGCGGATCAGATATAGTTGGGCCGACTACTTGTCTCCCCTAAGCGAATGTTAATATTTCAAGTGCAGACCGACCCCCGTAAACTTCTGAGCGCCTCTGGCTGTACTGCCTTTTCTTATTTTAATGACTTATAGCTGATGGTTTGAATTGGTATGCTTTTAGTTGGGTTTTAAATAATGGGTCTTCAGCTGCTTTAAAACTGAAAGTTCCTTACTTGTCAAGTCTTGCATTGTTTCTGCCTTCAGCCTCATTTAAAATATTTTTTTGGATAATGCTTTGGGCCTTCTGCCTTTTGAAAATGTATTGTATTTGTGTTTTTCAATAATGGGCCTTCAGCCGCTTTAAAATTTAATTTCCTTACGTCTTAAATCTTGGCTTGTTAGGGCCTTCAGCCTATGTAAAATATTATTTAAAGATAAAGCTTTAGGCCTTCTGCCTACTAAAATTATTTTAGTCGTCTTAAGTAATCGGCCTTCAGCCGTTTTAAAATTAAAGTTCTTGTCTTCCAAGTATCAGACTGTGTGGCGCCTTCATCCTAATTGAAGATAAGGACCTCTGCCTTGGGTTTTTTAAAATTAATTTTACCTGCAGTTTTAAATCATAGGCCTTCAGCCGTCTTTAAATTAAACTTGTCTGCTTTTCAAGTGTTAGATTTCTTGGGCCTTCAGCCAAGTTATGGAACTTGCTTATGTGATGCCTTCTGTCTTCTGAATATTCTGTTTTGAGTCTCAATTTTAAGTTAATGGCTTTCAGCCGTTTTTAAATTTAAGTGGTTGTGCCCTTAAGACATACGATAGTGTGGCCTATTCAGCCGATAACTAAGTTCAAAAATTTTTGCTGTATTGTTTGGACAACTAAATAAAGTTATATGTGTTTGAGTGTAATTGACAGCCCCCTTTTGGCTCCTTTCCACAATTCCAACTACCTCTTCTGTCCTGCGGACTTAACCAGAGCGTTTCAGCCAGGAAACAGATTATACGAGGGCAGTTCAATAAGTAATGCAACACATTTTTTTTCTCGGCCAATTTTGGTTGAAAAAACCGGAAATTTCTTGTGGGATATTTTCAAACATTCCTGCTTCGTCTCGTATAGTTTCATTGACTTCCGACAGGTGGCAGCGCTGTACGGAGCTGTTAAAATGGCGTCTGTAACGGATGTGCGTTGCAAACAACGGGCAGTGATCGAGTTTCTTTTGGCGGAAAACCAGGGCATCTCAGATATTCATAGGCGCTTGCAGAATGTCTACGGTGATCTGGCAGTGGACAAAAGCACGGTGAGTCGTTGGGCAAAGCGTGTGTCATCATCGCCGCAAGGTCAAGCAAGACTGTCTGATCTCCCGCGTGCGGGCCGGCCGTGCACAGCTGTGACTCCTGCAATGGCGGAGCATGCGAACACACTTGTTCGAGATGATCGACGGATCACCATCAAACAACTCAGTGCTCAACTTGACATCTCTGTTGGTAGTGCTGTCACAATTGTTCACCAGTTGGGATATTCAAAGGTTTGTTCCCGCTGGGTCCCTCGTTGTCTAACCGAACACCATAAAGAGCAAAGGAGAACCATCTGTGCGGAATTGCTTGCTCGTCATGTGGCTGAGGGTGACAATTTCTTGTCAAAGATTGTTACAGGCGATGAAACATGGGTTCATCACTTCGAACCTGAAACAAAACGGCAATCAATGGAGTGGCGCCACACCCACTCCCCTACCAAGAAAAAGTTTAAAGCCATACCCTCAGCCGGTAAAGTCATGGTTACAGTGTTCTGGGACGCTGAAGGGGTTATTCTGTTCGATGTCCTTCCCCATGGTCAAACGATCAACTCTGAAGTGTATTGTGCTACTCTTCAGAAATTGAAGAAACGACTTCAGCGTGTTCGTAGGCACAAAAATCTGAACGAACTTCTCCTTCTTCATGACAACGCAAGACCTCACACAAGTCTTCGCACCCGAGAGGAGCTCACAAAACTTCAGTGGACTGTTCTTCCTCATGCGCCCTACAGTCCCGATCTCGCACCATCGGATTTCCATATGTTTGACTCAATGAAGGACGCAATTCGTGGGAGGCATTACGCAGATGATGAAGAAGTTATTGATGCAGTACGACTTTGGCTCCGACATCGACCAGTGGAATGGTACCGTGCAGGCATACAGGCCCTCATTTCAAGGTGGCGTAAGGCCGTAGCATTGAATGCAGATTACGTTGAAAAATAGTGTTGTGTAGCTAAAAGATTGGGGAATAACCTGGTGTATTTCAATGCTGAATAAAACAACCCCTGTTTCAGAAAAAAAATGTGTTGCATTAATTATTGAACTGTCCTCGTAATAATACTTAGAAAGTGTATTTTGTGCAAACACACATTTTTTAAATGGAACAATGCCTATTGACTTTAACAGAGTAAATTTAGCGTAAATTAGAATGTCAGTGGTGTTTGTTGCACGATTCTAGTGCGAGTCGTTTACGTGGTATCGTATTTTGAAAAGTTTCCACACCGACACTTGTGGAATACCTGTGGTAGTGCACACTAAAGAACGACGCAAGTGAATACACTATCTGTGTGGATTCGGACCAGTAACGAGACGCCTGACCATTACAGGTTGTGCTCAAAACGACCACCGGCAGCGCCAATACACACTACCAGTCTGGTATGGAACGACTGCTGCACGTGTGCTAGCATTTCAGCGGAGATGTCCGTGCAGACTGCAGTAACGCGTCTTTGTATATCATCAGTTGTAGTTGCTATGGCCTTGTAAATAGCATCATTCGGGTTTCCCCACAGAAAAACTCTACAGGCGTCAAATCCGGAGAACAGGCCGGCCAAGCTACAGCTCCTCTGTGTCCAATCTAATGATTTGGAAACAGTTCGCGAAGACGTGCTGTGGCACTTGGAGCATTATGAGCTGGACAGCGATCATGTAGGTACCACAGGTTCCTCTTAGTCTGCAGAGGAACGTCTTCTAGCATCCGTGGGAGATGGTGTCTTAGCAGACTGTGATATTAGTGCACATTCAGTGTTCCGTCTCGAAACACGGGCCTATGAGCTGATGGTCCATTATCCCGCACCACACGTTTACATTCCATGGACGCTGACGTTACACCGGACGAAGCCATCGGGGATTGTCAACAGACCAATGGCGGTTTACCTGGCCATGACTGGTAAATTTGGCTTCATTACTAAACAAGATACATGATATATATCGAGTATCCTGTCTTAATGCCCCTGTACAGAAGGGAACACGGTTCTCATAATCGTTTCCATGCAGCTCTTGATGGAGAGAGATGTGATAGGGATAGAACCTATGTCGATCTGGAATGCATAGGACACTTGCCTGATTCATGCCACTTCCTCGTCCGATTGCAAGGGAGCTAATGTGCGGATCAACTCCAACAGCAGCAAGAACATTGATTTCCCCCTTTTCTGTCGTCACTTTTTCTTCTATTACGTTGTCTATGTGTTACGCTACCAATTTCACGTAACTGGTTGATAAATAATTACCGAAATGGTTGACGACTATTGAGATGTCTTGCCGGATACGTCGTTTAAGAAAGAACTGCATTCTTCGTAAACTCACCATACACTATAAGCATGTCGACTTTCTCTCCATTGGTGTATCCCATCGTCCACTCACGACATGGTGTTTTTACTGTCACGCTCTAACTGATTAGCGAGTCCCAAAGCGCTCAAGGAACACACAAGCACACTGTAAGCAAATGCCGGCCGTGGTGGCCGAGCGGTTCTAGGCGCTACAGTCTGGAACCGCGCGACCGCTACGGTCGCAGGTTCGAATCCTGCCTCGGGCATGGATGTGTGTGATGTCCTTAGGTTAGTTAGGTTTAAGTAGTTCTGGTTCTAGGGACTGATGACCTCAGAAGTTAAGTGCCATAGTGCACAGAGCCATTTTTTTTGTAAGCAAATGTAACAACATCATAGCTATCAACTACACAGACTGAATAGCACAAAAAGTTGCTGATGAGGAAACTTTTCATATCATGATCTCTCGTAAACGACTCGCATTGGAATCCTGCAACAAAAATGTCATTCTAATTTACCCTACTTTTAGTTCGTAAATGTCAGTAGGCATTTCTTTGTTCAAAAAGTGTATATCTGCATAAAAAATACGCTTTCTAAGTATTATTACAATCTGTTTATTCGCTGACAGTAGGAGCCCCTGACTGCTACTCCTTTCTGTGAAAACTGCGCATCAATAACACTTCCCATTTCCGCAATGTTTGTGTGCAAGTTTAGGCGATTCACTCAGTATACTCACATCGAAGTCGCACTGGGTTGTATATACGGTGCAGCAATGCCCGCAAACGGAAACTTTTTCGTCCCCTTATACACGATCCAGTCACATTAATGGAAGAACCGCCTATGTTCGATCTGAATGCGCAGTATCGACGCACTCAAGGCAGGTGGCAGCATTAACAGTGAAGGGTATATAAAGCGTGTCTGCGTGACTCGGAAAACAGTGCAGTCGTTGTGTTCACGCGGAATCGAAGCTATTTATCTGACGTCCAAAAGGACTTAATCATTGGGTTTCGGGCGAGTACATCTCTTTTCGTATTTTTCATTTCCTTAACTCAGATTCTTTGTTGGCGAGTCTACTGTCATTTCAAGTTGCTATCTTTAAGCTGTCCTGTATTCCATATCCTTTGCCTTTTCGTGCTATGGTCGACATAACGTTTATGCGTCTGGCTGTTTACCTGCTGAAGCTTCTAAGTGGTTAATCTCTTTGCTAGTCGAGGTTACTGGCCTCTAGCTACACGTCTATTTCTGGAGGACAGGGAGCTGTGATTTCGGGTGGTCTCCCCTTAGAGGAGCTGCCGCCACCACGGCTGACGAGTCTTCTCTACCTGCTCTACACCTGTCTTAGTTCCCTTTCAACTCTTTGCTGGAACGTACTTCTGGTTCACTGGGTACTTAGTCCTCCTGCCACGAGAAACTGAGGCCCACAGGAGGGCTACTCATGTGGGTTATTGTTGCCGTAAAAGTTCATATGCGCTTTCCGTACTGCACTAATATTGTTTATTTGTCACACTTCCTTATTCACATTGAGATAAGCCTTAAATTAGATTGACTCTTACACGAGTTCTCCTTCGGGAACCTCCTTCCGAACAACACTCACAGTAGGACAGATAAATCACAAATGTAAGTCAGAAAGGTAAACAAAATGCTATAATGTAGCTGACATCGTTATTGAAAGAAGTCAGCTGAATATTAGATCTGTAGGTACTATTAGAGAGATTAATGCGAAGGTGCAACAACGTATCTGCGTACAGCACTGTAGTTACTAGCAAACTAAACATATGAATGATAGCAATAAATAGGACGAAACTAACCACTGTGATCCATAGGTATCCGCAGAAATTGATCCGGCGAGAGTGGGCGGGGGGGGGGGGGAGAATTGCCGTTTTTGATATAAATGAGTTGCTCAGTTCTGAGACGTGTCGTGCCTGAAGAACTAAGTTCTATGAGTGACACAAAAAAAAATTTATTATATTCCAGAGGATTGATGGTTATCCACTCAAAAACTCTCTACTCCAGATACCGAAGGAGGGGTCGGAGAGGGAGGGGGACCCTCCTTATGGACGCCTCTTCCGTATGACCATACTGCATAAGCTCAAGATCACGTGCATGTCACACAAATATTCTAACTTTGCTTCAGTTATTGTCTTCATTCTCAAAGGTACATCCTCTTGGCTTTTGGGCCATAATCAAGATCGTAACACATTTGTTTGATTAATACCGATGCTTTGGTATTCAATGCGCCTCATGATCTCATATACACTGAAGAGCCAGAGAAACTGATATGGGCATACGTATTCAAATACAAAGATATGTAAACAGGCAGAACAGGCCGCTGCGGCCGGCAACGCTTACATAAGACAAGTGTCTGCCGCAGTTGTTAGATCGGTTACTGCTGCTACAATGGCTGGTTATTAAGATTTAAGTGAGTCTGATCGTGGTATAATAGTCGGCGCACGAGCGATGAGACACAGCATCTCCGAGGTAGCTATGAAGTGGGGATTTTCCCGTACGACCGTTTCACGAGTGTATGGTGAATATCAGGAATCCGATAAAACATCAAATCTCCGACATCTATGTGGCCTGAAGAAGGTCCTGCAAGAACGGGACAAAAGACGACTGAAGAGAATCATATAACGTGACAGAAGTTCAACCCTTTCGTAAACTGCTGCAGATTTCAGTGCTGGGCCATCAACAAGTGTTAGCATGCGAACCATTCAACGAAACATCTTCGATATGGGTTTACGGAGCCAAAGGCCCACTCGTATACCCTTGATGAATGCATTTCACAAAGCTTTACGCCTCGCCTGGGACCATCAACACCGACAATGGACTGTTGATGATTGGAAACATGTTTCCTGGTCGGAAGAGTCTCATTTCAAATAATATCGAGTAGAAGGACGTGTACGGATATGAAGACAACCCCATGGATCCATGGACCCTGCATGTCAGCAGGGGACTATTCAAGCTGGTGGAGGCTCTGTAATGGTGTAGGGCGTGTGCAGTTGGAATGGTATGGGACCCCTGATACGTCTAGATACGGCTCAGACAGGTGACACGCACGTAAGCATCCTGTCTGATTCATGTCCATTGTGCATTCCGACGGACTTGGGCAATTCCATCAGGACAATGCAACACCACACACGTCCAGAATTGCTACAGAGTGTCTCCAGGAACACTCTTTTGAGTTTAAACACTTCCGCTTGTCACCAAATTCCCCAGACATAAATATTATTGAGCATATCTGGGATGCCTTACAACGTGTTGTTCAAAAGAGATCTCCGACCCCTCGTACTCTTACGGATTTATGGACAGCCCTGCAGGATTCATGGTGTCAGTTCCCTCCAGCACTACTTCAGACATTAGTCGAGCCCATGCCACTTGGTACTGCGGCACTTCTGCGCGCTCGCGGTGGCCCTATACGATATTAGGCAGGTTTGCCAGTTTCTTTGGTTCTTGGTGTACGTTCGTTCTTACAGAAGGACATTTCGCAGCTCATTAAATCCCTCAACTAATACGCAAGTACTGTATTACTGCAGTGTACTCATAATATTTTATAACTGAGGTTTGCTTGTGTCGTTACCGGTATTACTAAATCACTGTCCCGGGAGGTAGAACCAGTTACAGGCCGGCTATCTACTGGCTTCCAGGAGCAACAAAGTTCGATTTTCAATATTTCGCATGATTATTGACCGAATTAAAAAAATTGAAATGCTATCATAATCCACTCATTGATAGATACAATCTTATGTGAAAAGATCGGCACAGTAAGGCACGGATTTTAATTAGAAACTGAGTGTTTTTCTGTAGGCAGCGTACATGACAGCGCGCAGTATTTGTGAATGAGACCATTTAGCGGCTTCAAACAAGCTTCACACATAATTTCAATCCTTTACAGAACTTTTTCTGACTGATACTCCCTACAAAATGATAAATGGAAATGTCGTGTGGATAGGGCCTCCCGTCGCGTAGACGGTTCGCCTGGTGCAAGTCTTTCGATTTGACGCCACTTCGGCGACTTTCGTGTCGATGGGGATGAAATGGTGGTCTTAAGGACAACACAACACCCAGTCCCTGAGCGGAGAAAATCTCCCACCCAGCGGGAATCGAACCCGGGCCGTTAGGCATGACATTCCGTCTGCTGACCACTCAGCTACCAGGGGCAGACTACAAAATGATGAAAAGAGTTTATATCGCTTACTATATTTTCGCTATTGATGTAGTCAAACCTCAGCATCAGGCATGTTGTTTTAATTTATTACTTACTTCTTCACTACTCACTCTGTTCCTCACAAATTTTGCAGAAGGTATCCGAATATACTACTGAATATATTTGCTAAATTATGTCATTGTACGACATATAATTCAGGAGATATGACGTCATAAACAATAAGGTGCGTGATAAACTAGGTTTTGCTTAAAATAGCGCGCAGAAGAACTTCATTATTTATTGCTCCTTCACTACTAACTCTATTCGCAACATACTTTGCAGACAGTATCCACATTGTATTCAGAATTTGGCACGATATCTATCAGAAGGACAACCAACCCTGTCAATCAAAAATTCAGAAATTATGAAATTCAGCCTTCAGCTGCAAGGTAAAATTTTTATTAGTTTACCTAGGTATCGATGCCAATAATGGTATCTTCTTCAGAACAAAAATTAAATTATTTTGAAGAATAAAGACGCATAATCATAAGATGATGCGTTTATAGACTAAAGAGCCAGTGAAACTGGTACACCTGCCTAATATCATGTAGGGCCCAGCGAGCCCGCAGAAGTACCGCCACACGACGTGGCGTGGACTCGTCTAATGTCTGAAGTAGTGCTGGAGGGAACTGACACCATGAATATTGCAGGTCTGCCCATAAATTCGTAAAAGTACGAGAGGGTGGAGATCTCTTCTGAACAGCACGTTTGCAAGGCACACCAGATTTTCTCAATAATGTTCATGTTTGGGCGGTTTTGTGGCCAGCGGAAGTGTTTAAACTCAGAAGAGTGTTCCTGGAGCCATTCTTTAGCAATTCTGGATGTGTGGGGTGTCGCATTGTCCTGCTAGAATTGCCAGTCGGAATGCACAATGGACATGAATGGATGTAGGTGATCATACAGGTTGATTATGTACGTGTCACCTGTCAGAGCCGTGTTGACGTATCAGGGCTCCAGTATCACTCCAACTGCACTGGCCCGACCCATTACAGAGTCTCCACCAGCTTGAACAGTCCCCTGCTGACATACAACGTCCATGGATTCATGTCCATCCGCTCTTTACAATTTCAAGCGAGGCTCATCCGACGAGGCAACATGTTTCCAGTCATCAACAGCCCAATGTCGATGTTGACGGGCCCAGGCGATGCGTAAAGCTTTGTCTCGTGCTGTCACACGAGGGGCCTTCAGCTCCAAAAGCCCATATCGATGATATTTCGTTGAAAGGTTCGCTCGCTGACACTTTTTGATGGACCAGCATTTAACTGTGCAGCAGTTTGCGGAAGGGTTGCACTTCTGTTACGTTGAATGATTCTCTTCAGTCGTCTTTGGTCGCGTTCTTAATGGATGTTTTTCCGGCCGCAGCGATGTGGGAGATTTGGTGTTTTACCGGATTTCTAATATTAACGGTACACTCGTGAAATGGACGTACGGGAAAATCCCCATTTCATCCCCACCTCGGTGATGGTGTGTCCCATCGCCCGAGCGCCACGTTCAAACTCACTTGAATCTTGATAACCTGCCATTGTAGCAGCAGTAACCGATCTAACAACTACGCCAGACACTTATTGTCTTGTATAGGCGTTGCCAAACGCAGCGTTGTATTCTGCCTGTTTATATATCTCTGTATTTTAATATGTATGCCTTTAGCAGTACCTTTGGCGTTCCAGTTATATACAATGGATAGTCACATTAATATTACAACCTGTCAGAAACCAGAATAGCCATTTATTGTAGCGCTGATAGCTCAGGGACGTGCAGACATAGTCAGTGAGATTTTGAAAGGTACCGACAGGGATGTAGAACCATGTCGACTCCAGCGGCATGGCCAGCTACGCTAGATTTCTCGGTTGGTGAAATGACGCGAACATCCTGATGGAAGTTGTCCCACAGATTCCATTGGGTTTAAATCCGGGGAGTTAAGTGTCCAATGTAGAACTGGAAACTCATCCTGATGCCTTTCAAACCACGCACGTACACTGCGAGCGGCATGACTTGTTGCATTGTCATTCTGGTATTGCTATAGTGCCGAGAAAAAACAAACTGCGTGTAGTGGTGGACACGGTCTTCTAGGATAGATGCACACTGGTTTTGATCCGTTGTGCCTTCCAGAATGACGAGATCATCGAGGCAATGCCACGGAAACAATCCCGAGACCATATAGCTCCGTCCTCTGGCCTCAACTCTTCCGACGATTGTTGCAGGATGGTTTTTCTCACATGGGGACCCTCCATACTGTAAATCACGGATTTTGATGCGCTTCAAATACGTTGTAGAGGCACTTACCCTGAGTACCTGGCTGTCCGGTTTTTTAGCGACGGGCCTTGGTTCATGAGAAAATCGATTTTGAAGTTCATTGCGCGCTTTGTATACCCGTAACATTACATACATTCCGACTAAGTCAGAGTAGCGCAGAGTTAGAGGTTCACGGCTACCGCACTGGAGGTACCGTGTTCGAACCCTGCTCGTGTACTTTTTTTCTAAAAATCGACCGAATTTTTCACTTTATTTCAAAGAATATCATCAAACAGTATGTAAGGTGTGCGAAATTATAAAGATATATTCAGTTATTAGTTTTTTCAAATACTCATTCCGTTTGTGGTTCGCAGTTGGAGTTCCAAATGTTCCTACAACGGTCGCTTCTTGTATTACGTGAAATCGATTTCCGTCCGTTATCGTCCCCTCTCCCGTGAATACGGTTAGTCGTATCGGGAATCCCAACTCCTAGTTGCGGCCAATGAGGATGCGAATTGCATTCATTTACGTTCGCATCTAATTACAGCGTCAGTTGCTTGCAAAGCGTCTCTAGTGGCGTGTGTTAGAAAAATTCTGTGAAATGGAAGAACCAAGTGTTTCTGCAGTGGTGCAGCCAGAAGCAGCTCCACAAGTAGAGGAGTTGAAGGATGAATCATGAGGCGAAATCACAAATGCCATTAAATACGCCGAAAATCTACTCCGCGAGCAGGATTCGAACACGGTACCTCCAGCGCGGTAGCCGTGAACCTGTACTGCTGCGCTACGCTGACTTGCTACGAATATATGTAATGTTACGGTTATAAAGAGCGCGCAATGGACTTCGAAACCGAATTTCTCAAAAATTAAGGCCCGTCGCTAAAAAACCGGATAGCCAGGTACTCAGGGTAAGTGCCTCTACAACGTATTTGAAGCGCATCAAAATCGGTGATTTACACTATGGAGGGTCCCCTTTTCACAGGTTTCACGCCTTACACGCCAACGGCCACCTGGACGATGGAGTATAAAACGAGGTTCATCTAGAACGGACACCTGTAGCCAGTCAGTGGAAGCGCAGTTGCATTCGTAGCCGATGAACAGCAGTCAGCGAGGGTGCGTGAATTAGACACAAGCTGTGGAGGCACGTACGCAGCAAAATTCGCTGAAAGGTAGTTGAGGAGGCACTGCTGATAATCGCTTGTTTCTTCTGGGTAGTGAGTTGCTCGAAGTTGCACGTCTCTTCGCCCATACACATCTCCGCAGCAATCTATCACCCCTGTCATCTATGGCCAGTGATGCAACACAGTTGCCTCGGCTCCGGTTTCGGATAGCACCATTTTTCCATGCACGGTGTACTTCAACCACGACGGCACGCGAACATATTATTAACTTACTGAGCGAGATGTATAAGACAGGCGAAATACCCTCAGACTACAAGAAGAATATAATAATTCCAATCCCAAAGAATGCAGGTGTTGACAGATGTGAAAATTACCTAACCATCAGTTTAATAAGTCACAGCTGCAAAATACTAACGCGAATTCTTTCCAGGCGAATGGAAAAAGTGTTAGAAGCCGACCTCGGCGAAGATCAGTTTGGATTCCGCAGAAATGTTGGAACACGTGAGGCAATACTGACCCTACGACTTATCTTAGAGAATAGATTAAGGAAAGGCAAACCTACGTTTCTAGCATTTGTAGACTTAAAGAAAACTTTTGACAATGTTGATTGGAATACTCTCTTGCAAATTCTGAAGGTGGCAGGGGTAAAATACAGGGAGCGAAAGGCTATTTACAATTTGTACAGAAACCAGATGGCAGTTATAAGAGTCGAGGGGTATGAAAGGGAAGCAGTGGTTGGGTAGGGAGTGAGACCGGGTTGTAGCCTTTCCCCGGTGTTATTCAATCTGTATATTGAGCAAGCAGTGAAGGAAACAAAAGAAAATTTCGGAAGAGCAGTTGAACGGAATGGACAGGGTCTTGAAAGGAGGGTATAAGATGAACATCAACAAAAGCAAAACGAGGATCATGGAATGTAGTCGAATTAAGTCGGGTGATGCTGAGGGAATTAGATTAGGAAATGAGACACTTAAAGTAGTAAGGAGTTTTGCTATTTTGGGAGCAAAATAACTGATGATGGTCGAAGTAGAGAGGACATAAAATGTAGACTGGCAATGGCAAGGAAACCGTTTCTGAAGAAGAGAAATTTGCTAACATCGAGTATAGATTTAAGTATCAGGAAGTCGTTTCTGAAAGTATTTGTATGAAGTGTAGCCATGTATGGAAGTGAAACATGGACGATAAATAGTTTGGACAAGAAGAGAATAGAAGCTTTCGAAATGTGGTGCTACAGAAGAATGCTGAAGAGTAGATGGGTAGATCACATAACTAATGAGGAGTTATTGAATAGAATTGGGGAGAAGAGGAGTTTGTGGCACAACTTGACAAGAAAAAGGGACCGGTTGGTAGGACATGTTCTGAGGCATCAAGGGATCCCCAATTTAGTACTGGAGGGCAGCGTGGAGGGTAAAAATCGTAGAAGGAGACCAAGAGATGAATACACTAAGCAGATTCAGGAGGATGTAGGTTGCAGTAGGTACTGGGAGATGAAGAAGCTTGTACAGGATAGAGTAGCATGGAGAGCTGCATCAAACCAGTCTCAGGACTGAAGACAACAACAACAACAACACTGTTAGTCGTTTATTAAATGATTCTATCTTTGGCCGGAAAAACAGTGATAAGGCCCTTTTGAACTCCAGATAAATCACTCCGTTTCCGCATTACTGTAAGGATTGCACTGTTTTCTGTGTCCCCACGACATGCTCTATGTATCCTCCAATGCTAGTACTGCCACCTGTCGTCTGTGAGTGGATTTTGGACGTTGACGTCGAACATAGACGATGGTCACAAAAATGTGACTGGACCGCATAGGATTGCAAGAACATGCATACAAAAGTAACACATTTCAAATTTTAAAAACATCTGACACACACACACACACACACACATATATATATATATATATATATATATATATATATATATATATATATATATATATATATATATATATATATATATATGGTGGTCCATCGATCGTGACCCCGGGCCAAATATCTCACGAAATAAGCGTCAAACCACAAAAACTACAAAGAACGAATCTTGTCTTGCTTGAAGACGGAAACCAGATGGCGCTATGATTGGCCCGCTAGATGGCGCTGCCATAGGTCAAACGGATATCAACTGCGTTTTTTTAAAATAGGAACCTCCATTTTTTATTACATATTCGTGTAGTACGTAAAGAAATATGAATATTTTAGTTGGACCACTTTTTTCGCTTTGTGATAGATGGCGCTGTAATAGTCACAAACGTACAAGTACGTGGTATCACGTAACATTCCGCCAGTGCGGACGGTATTTGCTTTGTGAAACATTACCCGTGTTAAAATGGACCGTTTACCAATTACGGAAAGGTCGATATCGTGTTGATGTATGGCTATTGCGCCACCTGGTTTCTCCCTTCGAGCTAGAAAAGTTTCGTTCTTTGTATTTTTTTCGTTTGACGCTTATTTCGTGAGATATTTGGGCCGGTCACGATCAATGGACCACCCTGTATATATATTATAATATGTCCCTCATGAACCATAGACCTTGCCCCGGTAGCATTGCTTGCGTGTCTCAGAAATACAGACAGCCGTACTGTAGATTCAACCACAACATAGGCCAGTCAGACCGGTGGTTCCTGCTATTTTTTTTTGAGTCATCAGTTTTCTGACTTGTTTGATGTGGCCCGCCCTGAACTGCTCTCCTTTGCCAACCTCATCATCTCAGAGTAGAATTTTCAACCTACGTCCTCAGTTATTTGTTGCGTGTATTCCCATCTCTGTCTTCTACTACAGCTTTTGATCTCTACGGCCTTCGCCAGTACCATAGAAATTATTCCCTGATGTCTCAACAGATGTCCTATCGCCCTGTCCGTTCTCCTTGTCTGTGTTTTCTATAAATTCCTTTCCTCTCCGATTTTGCGCAGAACCTCTTCATTCCTTACCTTATCAGTCCACCTAATTTTCAACATTCGTCTGCAGCATCACATCTCAAATGCTTCGGTTCTCTTCTGTTCCAGTTTTCCCGCAGCCCATGTTTCACTACCATATAATTCTGTGCTCCAAACGTACATCTCAGAAATTTCTTCCTCTAATTAAGGCATATGTTTGATACTAGTAGATTTCTCTTGCCAAGACTGCCCCTTTTTGTCAGTGATAGTCTGCATTTTATATCCTCCTTGCTCAGTCCATCATTGGTTTTTTGCTGCCTAGGTAGTAGAATTCCTTAACTTCATTTAGTTCTGATGTTAGATTTCTCGGTGTTCTCATTTCTGATACTTCTCATTACTTTCTTCTTTCTTCGATTTACTCTCAGCCCATATTCTGTACTCATTAGACTTCATTCCATTCAGCATATCATGTAATTCTTCTCTAGCAATGTCACCAACGAATGGTATCATTGATATCCTTTCACCTTCAATTTTAAATCCACTCTTGAATCATTCCTTTATTTCCATCATAGCTTCTTCGTTGTACAGATTGAGAAGTCGGGGCGAAAGACTACATCACTGTCTTACACCCTATGTAGTCCGAGCACTTCGTTCTTGGCCGTCCACTCTTATTATTCCCTCTTGGCTCTTGTACATACTTTTTACTACCCGTCTCTCCCTACAGCTTACCCCCATTTTTCTCAGAATTTCGAACATCTTGCACTATTTTACATTGTCGAAGGCTTTCTGTAGGTCGAAAAATCCTATGAAAGTGTCTTGATATTTCTTTAGTCTTGCTTCCATTATCAACTACAACGTCAGAATTGCCTCTCTCGTGCCTTTACCTTTTCTAAAGCCAAACTGATCGTCATCTAGCACATCCTCAATTTTCTTTTCCATTTTTCTGTTTATTAGTCTTGTCAGTAACTTGCATGCATGAGCTGTTAAGGTGATCGTGAGAAAATTCTCGCACTTGTCACCTCTTGCAGTCTTAGGAATTGTGTGGATGATATTTTTCCGAAAGTTACATGGTATGTCGCCAGACTCATACATTCTACACACCGACGTGAACATTCGTTTTCATTCCACTTCCACCAATGATTTTAGAAATTCTGATGGAATGTTATCTATCCCTTCTGCGTTATTTGATCTTAAGTCCTCCAAAGTTTTCTTAATTTATTCTAATACTGGATTCCCTATCTCTTCTAAATCGACTCCAGTTTCTTCTTCTTCTATAGCATCAGGCAAATCTTTTCCCTCATAGGGGTCTTCAGTGTACTTTTTCCACCTATCCGCTCTCTCCTCTGCATTTAACAGTGAAATTTCCGTTGCACTCTTAATGTTACCACCCTTGCTTTTAATTTTGAGTTTCCTATATGATGAGTCAGTCCTTCTGAAATTCGTTTCTTTAGGTTATCTCACGTATTACGTGCAGCCATTTCGTCTTAGCTTCCCTGCATGTCCTATTTATTTTCACAGCCCTACTATATGGTTAAATGATGGTGGGATCCTCCTGAGTAAAATATTCCGGAAGTAAAATAGTCCCCCATTCCGATCTCCGGGCGCGAACTACTCAAGAGATGTCGTCACCAGGAGAACCAAATCTGGCCTCCTACGGATCAGAACGTGCAATGCCAGAGACCTTAATCGAGAGGATGGTTAGAAAACTTAAAAAGGGGAATGGATAGGTTGAAGTTGGATATGGTGGCAATTAAGCTCGGTGACCAGAGGAACGGGACTTCTCGTCAACGTTTACATATATAAATTCAAATGGGGGTAATGCAGTAGGTTTGATAATGAATGAGAAAATAGGAATTCGGAAAGCTACTATAAACAGCAAAGTGAACGCAGTATCGGAGCCAAAACAAACAGGAAGCACACATCTACATCTACGTGATTACTCTGCTATTCACAATAAAGTGCCTGGCAGAGGGTTCAATGAGCCACCTTCAAGCTGTCTCTCTACCGTTCCACTTTAGAACGGCGCGCGGGAAAAACGAGCACATAAATTTTTCTGTACGAGCCCTGATTTCTCTTATTTTATCGTGATGATCATTTCTCCCCGTGTAGGTGGCTGCCAACAGAATGTTTTCGCAACTGGAGGAGAAAACTATTGATTGAAATTTCTTGAGAAGATCCCGTCGCAACGAGAAACGCCTTTGTTTTAATGATTGCCACTCCAATTCTCGTATCATGTCTGTGGCACTATCTCCCCTATTTCTCGACAATACAGAACGAGCTGCCCTTCTTTGAACTTCTTCGATGTCAGCCGTCAGTCCTACCTGATGCGGATCCCACGCCGCACAGCAAACTCCAGAATAGGGCGGACAAGCGTGGTGTAAGCAGTCTCTTTAGTAGACCTGTTGCACCTTCTAAGTGTTCTGCCAGTGAATCGCAGTCTTTGGTTTGCTCTACCCACAACTTTATCTATGTGATCATGCCAATTTAGGTTATTTGTAATTGTAATCCTTAAGTATTTAGTTGAATTTACAGTCTTCAGATTTGTGTGACTTATAGCGTAATCGAAGTTTAGCGGATTTCTTTTAGTACTAATGTGAATAACTTCACACGTTTCTTTATTCAGGGTCAATTGCCAGTTTTCGCACCATAGAGATATCTTATCTAAATCATTTTTCAATTCGTTTTGGTCATCTGATGACTTTACGAGATGGTAAATGACAGCATTATCTGCAAACAATCAAAGACGGCTTCTCAGATTGTCTCCTATGTCGTTAATATACGTAGATCAGGATCAATAAAGGGCCTATAACACTTCCCTGGGGAACGCTGGATATTACTTCTATTTTACTCAATGACTTTCCGTGTATTATTGTATTACTACGAACTGTGACATTCCGACAGAAAATCACGAACCCAGTCGCGCAACTGAGGCGATATTCCTTAGGCACGCAGTTTGGTTAGAAGACGCTTCTGAAGAACGTTGCCGAAAGCCTTCCGGAAATCTAAAAATATGGAATCAATTTGACATCCCCTGTCGATAGCACTCATTACTTCATGAGTATAAAGAGCTAGTTGTGTTTCACAAGAACGATATTTTCTGAATCCGTGCCGAATCCCCTGTCGATAGCATTCATTCCTTCATGAGTATAAAGAGCTAGTTGTGTTTCACAAGAACGATATTTTCTGAACCCGTGCTGACTGTGTTTCAATAAACCGTTTTCTTCCAGGTACTTCATAATGTTCAAACACAGTATATTTTCCAAAACCCTACTGCAAATGGACGTTAGAGATATGGGTCTATAATTCAGCGGATTACTCCTATTTCCCTTTTTGGGTATTGGTGTGGAGCAATTTTCCAGCCTTTCGGGTCGGATCTCTCGATGAGCGAGCGATTGTATATAACTGCTAAATATGGAGCTATTGTATCAGCATACTCTGAAAGGAACCTGACTCGTATACAATCTGGACTGGAAGCCTTGATTTTACTAAGTGATTTGAGCTGCTTTGCTACACCAGAATATCTACTTCCATGTTTCTCATCTTGGCAGTTGTTCTTGACTGAAATTCAGGAATATTTACTTCATCTTATTTGGCGAAGGAGTTTCAGAAAACCGTGTTTAATAACTCTGCTTTAGTGGCACTGTCATCAGTCACTTCACCGTTGTTATCGCTCAGTGATGGTATTGACTGCGTCTTGCCACTGGTGTGCTTTATGTGTGATCAGAATATCTTTGCGTTTTCTGCCAGATTCCGAGACAGAATTTTTTTGTGGAAATTATTTACAGCATCTCCCATTGAAGTACGCGCTATATTTCGAACTTCCGCAAAACTTTGCCAATCTTGGGGATTTTGCGTTCTTTTAAATTTGGCATGCTGCTTTCGTTGCTTCTGCAACAGCGATCTGACCAGTTTTGTGTACCATGGGGGATCAGTACCATCACTTATTAATTTATGTAGTATATATCTCTCAATTGCCGTCGATACTATCTCCTCGAAATGATTCCATATATTTTCTATGCTTACATGATCAGATCGGAAGGAGTGAAGACTGTCTCTTAAAAAGGCGTTAAGAGCATTTTTATCAGCTTTTTAAAATAGATGTACTTTGCATTTCTTTTTGATGGTTGTAGGAGTTACGGTATTCAACCTAGCAGCAACTGCCTTGTACTCCCTAATCCCTATATTCGTCACGGTACTCACTATTTGTCCAGGATTATTTGTTGCGAAGAGGTCAAGTATGCTTTCGCAACAATTTACGCTTCGAGTGGTCTAATGAACTAATAATTCAAAATAATTTTCTGAGAAAGCATTCAGTACAATTTCGGATGACTTTTATGCCTGCCGCCCGCTTTAAACGTATAATTTTTCCAGCGTATCGATGGTAGATTGAAGTCTCCACTGACTATAATTGTATGAGTGGGGTACCTATTTGAAATGAGACTCAAGTTTTCTTTGAACTGTTCAGCAACTATATATTATGAGACGGGGGGGGGGGGGGCGGTAAAAAGATTCAACTAATAATTTAGTCCGATTGTCACGTACACCCTCTACTTCTTCATTTCCATTTATCCCGCTGAGCGCCTTCACCCAAAACATGGTAGTACTTAGGCCTTTAAGAAAATCGCAAGAAATAATCCGACGGAAACCTTCCGGTGGAATTTTCATTTTTTCCCCAACATCGTTACTTTAAATGCTCACTCTATATAATCTACGTGGCCAGTTTCTGAGCTGCCCTTGTTTGAACAGTAACAAATGACAAATATTAAAAAAATACTCATCTCACAAATCAGTGTAACGGTAATTTCTAAAAAAGCGTCCCTTCTGCTTCGTCAGTTTCGAATCGAGTAACTATTCTATTTAAGTCCGTTTTTCTTTTGTCAAGGAACCCTGCCTCTTGGTCTTCTTTTCTATAGTTGCAAGGGAGGAAAAAAGTGAATGATATAGGAGTAGGTATTAGTGGGAGGGATGAACTAAAATTCCTTGGTAGGACACCCAGCCGTATGGTGTACGTATTCTGTAAGACGTACGAGGAATGGTGCCTTGTCTGTCAACAACGAGGCAACTCCTGTGATTGCAATACAGTGCATAGTGTCTCAGTTTCGGGGCCAGAGGCCATATGCGCATTTCCACAGTCGTGTTTCAGGAGTCATTTTGTTGAGCAATTACAGAACTTACAATCACGATTGATGAGTTTTTACAAGACCGAATACCTCTGCCATCCGCTTCGGTAGCCGCGCGGTCAGCGCGGCGGATTGCTAAGCATAGGGATCTGGGTGTGCCGTTGTCGCTACGTTCAAGTCGTCATAATTGACATTCCGTTATTAAGATGGCTGAATGGGCACGTCACGAAAGCCAATAATAATGATAACAAAATAATAACTCTGCAGCAGCAGTCAACACAATTAGTTTCTCCATTGTGAGAGTTGACGAGTTTACCTGCAATTGTAATCTGCAAATGTCAGGCACTACGGTACAACTGCTACTGAATCATTCGTTGAAAAATTAGTTGCAGGTGGAGCTATTGTGTTTATCATTAATGAGCACAAACAGCAACAGTTTTGGTCGTGCAAAACTTCGCTCATTCCTTTAGTTTTTCGAGACAGGACAAACTGCACGCAGCGCATTCTGCTGAGTTATGAGACAGCCGTACAGAAGGAGGGCACCGCACAGCATGACAATCATCAGACAGCCATAACAGTGTTGCTGTGTCTGGGCGCATAGCCCACCAACATAGCAGTACAGCACCGCAGGTTACCTATACGGTAGAGCGCAGGAGCCAAGACAAGAGCCCAAACAAGACGCGTCCGTGCGATAACAACAACATGCGGCGTCGCTGTTCATTCCACACACATGAGGGTTTACTTCTTCTTACACGCACGACTGCTTGAAGTAAGGATGACATGCGCTTCTCAACTGGAAAAAACTATGGAAAAAACAGTTTTACACATCGTAACTACAAATTGTTTTGTCGGTGGAAGGAATAGTTAAATGAAAGAATTTATGTGCGTAGAATTTCACTCTATTACGGTGAGCTTGCCTACACCAGTCACTACCATGCCTTACTCTAAGCTGTATAGAGTCTGAAAATTCAACACGCACACATACGAACAGTAGCCAGTATGGTAATTATGAATTATCCTTCACAGAAAGTTTAAAACGGATCGTTTCTATTAGAACTGCTCGCTCAGATGTTGCTAATATGAGTCTCACAGAACAAAATGTTCAACTTCGCGAGTAAGCAAAACGCCATGCGGAATTTAGTTATTTAAATGTTACCAAACGTTCCTAATTTGCTTTAAATCAAACTCCCTTCTACACTTTACGGCACTTCTCAAACATTTTGGTACCGAAATATTACAATATTAAATACAGATGGCCGTACCGTAGGTGCAACCACAACGGAGGGGTATCTGTTGAGAGGCCAGACAAACGTGTGGTTCCTGAAGAGGGGCAGCAGCCTTTTCAGTAGTTGCAGGGGCAACAGTCTGGATGATTAACTGATCTGGCCTTGTAACATTACCCAAAGCGGCCTTGCTCTGCTGGTACTGCGAACGGCTGAAAGCAAGGGGAAACTACGGCCGTAATTTTTCCCGAGGGCATGCAGCTTTACTGTATGATTAAATGATGATGGCGTCCTCTTGGGTAAAATATTCCGGAGGTAAAATAGTCCCCCATTCGGATCTCCGGGCGGGGACTACACAAGAGGACGTCGTTATCAGGAGAAAGAAAACTGGCGTTCTACGGATCGGAGCGTGGAATGTCAGATCCCTTAATCGGGCAGGTAGGTTAGAAAATTTAAAAAGGGAAATGGATAGGTTAAAGTTAGATACAGTGGGAATTAGTGAAGTTCGGTGGCAGGAGGAACAAGACTTCTGGTCAGATGAATACAGGGTTATAAATACAAAATCAAATAGGGGTAATGCAGGAGTGGGTTTAATAATGAATAAAAAAATAGGAATGCGGGTAAGCTACTACAAACAGCATAGTGAACGCATTATTGTGGCCAAGATAGACACAAAGCCCATGCCTACTACAGTAGTACAAGTTTATATGCCAACTAGCTCTGCAGATGATGAAGAAATTGATGAAATGTATGATGAGATAAAATAAATTATTCAGGTAGTGAAGGGAGACGAAAATTTAATAGTCATGGGTGACTGGAATTCGAGAATAGGAAAAGGGAGAGAAGGAAACATAGTAGGTGAATATGGATTGGGGGGAAGAAATTAAAGAGGAAGCCGTCTGGTAGAATTTTTCACAGAGCATAACTTAATCATAGCTAACAATTGGTTCAAGAATCATAAAAGAAGGTTGTATACATGGAATAATCCTGGAGATACTAAAAGGTATCAGATAGATTATATAATGGCAAGACAGAGATTTAGGAACCAGGTTTTAAATTGTAATACATTTCCAGGGGCAGATGTGGACTCCGACCACAATCTATTATTATGAACTGTAGATTAAAACTGAAGAAACTACAAAAAGGTGCTAATTTAAGGAGATGGGACCTGGATAAACTGACTAAACCAGAGGTGGTAGAGAGTTTCAGGGAGAGCATAAGGGAACAACTGACAGGAATGGGGGAAAGAAATACAGTAGAAGAAGAATGAGTAGCTCTGAGGGATGAAGTAGTGAAGGCAGCAGACGATCAAGTAGGTAAAACGACGAGGGCTAACAGAAATCCTTGGGTAACAGAAGAAATATTGAATTTAATTGATGAAAGGAGAAAATATAAAAATGCAGTAAATGAAGCAGGCAAAAAGGAATACAAACGTCTCAAAAATGAGATCGACAGGAAGTGCAAAATGGCTAAGCAGGGGTGGCTAGAGGACAAATGTAAGGCTGTAGAGGCTTATCTCACTAGGGGTAAGATAGATACTGCCTACAGGAAAATTAAAGAGACCTTTGGAGAGAAGAGAACCACTTGTATGAATAAGACTTTTATCCATTGTGGATGTGGAGCACTGCGACTGTGGTGTGAACAGGTTTTCAGAAATTACTGCAACCAGTCGCCTTTTATGTAGATGTATTTTATTTAACCATGACCGGTTTCGATTGCAGTAATTTCTGAAAACCTGTTCACTTGTATGAATATCAAGAGCTGAGATGGAAACCCAGTTCTAAGCAAAGAAGAGAAAGCAGAAAGGTGGAAGTTGTATATAGAGGGTTTATACAAGGGCGAAGTACAATATTATGGAAATGGAAGAGGATGTAGATGAAGACGAAATGGGAGATAAGATACTGCGTGAAGAGTTTGACAGACCACTGAAAGACCTGAGTCGAAACAAGGCCCCGGGAGTAGACAACATTCCAGTAGAACTACTGATGGCCTTGGGAGAGCCAGTCCTGACAAAACTCTACCGTCTGGTGAGCAAGATGTACGAGACAGGCGAAATACCCTCAGATTTCAAGAAGAATATACACTCCTGGAAATGGAAAAAAGAACACATTGACACCGGTGTGTCAGACCCACCATACTTGCTCCGGACACTGCGAGAGGGCTGTACAAGCAATGATCACACGCACGGCACAGCGGACACACCAGGAACCGCGGTGTTGGCCGTCGAATGGCGCTAGCTGCGCAGCATTTGTGCACCGCCGCCGTCAGTGTCAGCCAGTTTGCCGTGGCATACGGAGCTCCATCGCAGTCTTTAACACTGGTAGCATGCCGCGACAGCGTGGACGTGAACCGTATGTGCAGTTGACGGACTTTGAGCGAGGGCGTATAGTGGGCATGCGGGAGGCTGGGTGGACGTACCGCCGAATTGCTCAACACGTGGGGCGTGACGTCTCCACAGTACATCGATGTTGTCGCCAGTGGTCGGCGGAAGGTGCACGTGCCCGTCGACCTGGGACCGGACCGCAGCGACGCACGGATGCACGCCAAGACCGTAGGATCCTACGCAGTGCCGTAGGGGACCGCACCGCCACTTCCCAGCAAATTAGGGACACTGTTGCTCCTGGGGTATCGGCGAGGACCATTCGCAACCGTGTCCATGAAGCTGGGCTACGGTCCCGCACACCGTTAGGCCGTCTTCCGCTCACGCCCCAACATCGTGCAGCCCGCCTCCAGTGGTGTCGCGACAGGCGTGAATGGAGGGACGAATGGAGACGTGTCGTCTTCAGCGATGAGAGTCGCTTCTGCCTTGGTGCCAATGATGGTCGTATGCGTGTTTGGCGCCGTGCAGGTGAGCGCCACAATCAGGACTGCATACGACCGAGGCACACAGGGCCAACACCCGGCATCATGGTGTGGGGAGCGATCTCCTACACTGGCCGTACACCACTGGTGATCGTCGAGGGGACACTGAATAGTGCACGGTACATCCAAACCGTCATCGAACCCATCGTTCTACCATTCCTAGACCGGCAAGGGAACTTGCTGTTCCAACAGGACAATGCACGTCCGCATGTATCCCGTGCCACCCAACGTGCTCTAGAAGGTGTAAGTCAACTACCCTGGCCAGCAAGATCTCCGGATCCGTCCCCCAT